>NW_027632454.1:7218556-7299088 GCF_902686455.1 Sciurus vulgaris
GTCTTATTTATGAGAGTTTTAGTGTTCACTTAAGTGAATAAAAGGGCTATTTTCAGTGTATAGGAAAGGTTTCTGTGGTGAGTCAAATGTTTTCCCTGAGGTGTATATTGCAGAATTTCTGAGATAAGTAGAAAGGCTCTCTAAGGTTTTAGAGAAGACTTGCTAAGAAGTATAGTTACTAGGGCTTGCAACATAGTATTTTGCAATCATTCAAGTATGTAGTTATGTCTCTATGAGGTAAGGAAGGAATGACCTGAGGTGGTGCTCTTTAAAAGTATATGTGAATTTCTTTTGCTTAACATATGTAACAGTTTATAACTAGGAGTGGGATTATTGGATCAGATTGTGTGTGTGTGTGTGTGTGTGTGTGTGTGTGTGTGTGTGTTCAGCCTTCCCAGAAAATATAACAAATGTTTTCCAAAGTAGTTGTACTAATTTATACTTCCTACATCAATGTATGATAATTCTGATTGATCTTCTTGCCCATTTTTGAGGCTGTCTTTTTCTTTTATAATTTTAACTTTTCTGGTAAAATAGTGGTCTCATTGTAATTTTATTTTGCATTTCATTGTCTAAGTCGAACACTTCTACATATGTTTGTTGGTCATTTAGGTATCCTCTTTTGTAGATTATTTGCCCAAGTCTGTTGTCTATTTCCCACTGGTTTTTGTATCTTTTCCTTACTGGTTTATAGGAATTCTTTACATTCTACATAAAGAAACTTTGTCAGCTTTATGTCAGCTTCTAGAATGTAGCAATTGTCCTAGCACTTGTTATTGAAAGGAGAGCTTTTCCTGGTGCACTTTGATCGTTGACATAAGTTCAGGTGATTGCATATTATGTCTTTTGGATGACTAGTGTTCTGTACTAGGGATACATATAAAGTGTTGTAATGAATAAAATGGGCAAAAAGTAAGTGGTCTGCAAATCATAAGTCTTCAGAGAAGGAAGCACTTGAGATGGTCCTCGAAAGATGCATAGGAATTTGTCAATTTGAAAATGAGTCTATGAGCAAAGAACATTCTAAGCAGAGGAAATTTTATGCAATAAACTTACAGATAGGAATGTGTATGTTATGTTACAAAAATTGTAACAGATAAGAAGGGTCAATATGTAAAAGTTTATTTTAAAAGTAGGATTTGGCAGGATAGGATGAACCAGAGTATGAAAAGCCTGAGATATTCATTCAAGGACCCTGAACATCCCATGTAATAAAAAGTGTTTATTTAAACATGATCAAGTTTTTCTTTCAAATACTAGCTTCAGGAAAAGTAGAGACAATGAGCCACAGGGAGAAATAGACAAGAGGCATGTAGATGAATTAGGAATTTATTCCAAATTAGGTATGGTGTGGCCATCACATAAAATAGAAAGTAGAACAACAGACCCTAGAGGTCATTCTGAGAGAAAATAGACAGGACCTGGTACCAGAAGAACTTTGTGTCTGGGGAGGAACTATTGAGGAGACTTTTGAGATTCTCACAGCTGTTTATCTCCTTTCCATATATGTTATCATGGGAATTTTTATTCAAAAACTTCTGTTTTGATTAGATAGTCTAAAGTGTACAATTACTTTATTCTGTATACACTCTAAGCACATTGAAAAAGTGTAACCAACTGGATTTTGGTACATGACTGTGATTATCATAGTTTTGCACATCACTGCTTAAAACATTTTAAAATATGTTTTGTCACTTGATTTTCTGGTCAAATTTTTCTTTGGCTGTCAGTTTTTATAAGAGATTTGTACTTAGATGAATTCTCAATTACATTTGTTCTGATTAGAAGGGAATGATTTAATACTGTGCAATAGCTTTTTTTTTTTGGGGGGGGGTATCAATCTCAGGGTCTCCAGCATACTAAGTAAGTGCTGTACCAATGAGCTCCATCCCCAACTCTTACCATGCAGTTCTCAAAGCTGTCATTTTAAAAAGGGTTGTTTCTTGCAGTGTACATGAAACCCTATTATGAATGCTTAGTAATCAGGTTTTTATTATTGCTGTCTATTCCTATCCATTTCCCATGCTTATTGATTTTGAAATGACTTATAAGTTTCAGATTAATCATGCTAGCTATATTTTGGTTTCTATTCATGCATCCCTTTTGTTATCATTTACATTACTAAGCAAAATTGTTTTTAATATATATTCAAAAATTATTCTTCAAAATGAAAATCTTTACCTTGTGCTTATATTTGAAGGTGGGAAGTAGGCAAATGAATGGGATAATGGAAAAGGGGTAAGAAAAGAAAACTTTTTTACAACACTTAGAATTCAAGTTTACATTGATGCCGAATTCTTTATGTATCTAAAATTAGATTTTCTTTTTCTCAGTGAGGTCTATTCCTCAATATATCAATCAGAATCTTAGACTTTATATTTGAAGAACAAGGGTGAGGTTAGAAATAGGTGGAAAGTAGTTGGGTAAAAATAAATATTCTTCACATGTACTAAGAGTTCAAGTTTCCATGGATAACATACACTTCATCTTAGATGGGAATTAGGAAAATGAATCCTAGAATTTACTTTTGCTGTAGGGAGTGACAAGGAAAGCTGATGGGATCTATAAATTCATGGTCACCTACCTCAAATTGACCCTCAGTGTTGCATATTGCACTCTTACTCTAAGCAAGGAGCTGATCTCTTCTACATAATAGAACAAATACCGTAAACCTGAAACTTCTCCATTTTCTGAACAACAGTCATGAAAATCTGTCTACACTTACTCTCTTCTTTTCAATCATGTTGCCCTTTTTTCCCATCTCATCTGCTCAGAGTTATTGGAATATCTGTAATACCTATAAAACTTTTTTGTATTCAGTCTCCCTTTCTTATCTTCATCCTTCCCATTGACTTTCTATTTAAATAAACTGTTTTAATATTAGATTAGCAGAGAAATTGCAAAGTAAATAAGTGATTTTACCATATACTCAGTTATTCCTATTATTAGTAGAATGTTACTTTAATACATTTTGTACAACTAAGGAACCAATATTGGCAACACTACTATTTACTAAACTCTACATTTTATTCAAATTTCACTGGTTTTTTACTACCAACCATTTTTGTCCCAGAATCCCATCCAGGATACCATGTTATATATAGCAATCAATCATATCTCATATTAAAGATACTGGTTACTGGATTGGGAAGTGCTATGCAATACTTATATATGATTGATAATAAATGAAGTGTTCACTTAACACAGTTACATATTAAACTATTGGGAAATCTTATATGGCTGATAGAATTCATCAGAGTTTTGTTGCATTTCCCAAAAAAAGCATAACCAGGAGAAGTTTTATGATACTTTTAAGTGTAACATCAATAGAATGAAAGTCTATATATGAACATATGTGTCATTATATTAAAATTAGAGATTAGGTATATTAGAAGTATTTATTTATTCTCACTATGTGAAGTCCTCATTCCTATGCTGATATTTTTTGTAAAACAAAGATGGCCAGTAGAATTGAGGTTTTAAGTCTCTTTTCTGTTCTCACATGTCAAGGAGAAAAGCCCATTGCTCTCAAATAGAGCACTTCATTAATTCTCACAGAGAGGGAAATGGGTGTTTGAAGTAACCTCCTGCTGTCCACAGTGTTTTTCAATACATACTCACCTTTAACATGACACCTGTAGAACCTCAGCATATTCTTCAGTTGCTCTAAAGCAAAATTGGAACTAAATCTCCAGCTTATTAATCAAGTTTCATGACTTGATGCATGAGTTATGTTCCTAGAAACAAAACCACCTAGATGTCTCTTGTTGCACTTGCTACTGCTTACAAAGTACACTGAATTATAGGAAGACCTATTAAAACTTGCAATTTATTTTATGTATGTATATTTTTAGTGTTCATGTGCTTTTGCTGTAAGAGCTACCTAAACAGGAATTTGCTTGGGCTGTGAAAAAGTGAAGTATTTTTGGGCTGGAGAGGTAGCTCAGGTGGTAGAGTGCTTGCCTCACAAGCACAAGGCCCTGGGTTCAATCCCCAGCATCACAAAAAAAAAAAAAATAAATAAAGTGAAGTATTTCCTTCGAACAATGAAATATCAGAAAAATGGTCATCTTTTGTCTGTAAAGCAGAATTAAAAGAGTTTTTATATTATACTAAAATATAAAGTTCATTGTTATTTTTAGCTTTTATTTGTTTTATGCAACTTTTAAAGTTTTAAAATATTTAAAATGAGGTGCAATTCATTCTAAATTTTGAACTCATGAAAGCAAGGATCGTGTCAGTGTTCTTCACTGTGTGCTCAGGATCTAATATTGTTCTTGGTAAATGTTAGATGAATGAGCTTTGTCTTCTATCCTCTGAATAATTACCACTGGAGAGCATGTAAATAAGCTAGTGATTATATCCATTGTTAATCTTGTGTTCAACAGATACAAATGCAAAAAATTTTTCTAAAAATTTTACTAATTTTAGTAATTACTATTCAGGTGTGATCATTGTATCCTTAAGGTTGGAAATTATTAAAATGGGTATTGCAGTATCCTTTACTCTTTGCATTAGAATCTGATAGTTCACTAATGTAACTGCCTTTGTTTGAATTCTCTATTTTATTGCACGAGTGGAATTCAGTAGTGCTGTTTCTATTAGAGACTGATTATTCAAGTTTAACTTCATAATTACAGTATGATAATTATGTTTTTCTTTATATATAATTTTATTTTTAATTGGCACATAATTTTATATATTTATTGGGTATACTGACATTTCAATATATTTATATATGTGTGCTGATCAGATGAGAGTAACTGTCATATCTATCACCTTAAATATTCATTATTTCTTTGTGTTGGAAACATTCACGATCCCATCCACTAGCTGAAATACAAAGTTAATTATTGCCAACCTGTTACAGTTTTTTTTTTTTTTTTAAGAAACAGATTTTTAGCATATTCTGAAGTCATTAAATTTTATGCTCTAAAGGATTGTACTTTGTAGTTTAGGGGCTGGGGAGATAGCTTAGTCAGTAGAATGCTTGCCTTGTAAGCACAAGGCCCTGGGTTCGATCCCCAGCACCCCAAAAAAAAAAAAAAAAAGCAACAACTTTGTAGTTTAAACTTTTCATGTATCCTTTACAAGGCATTCCTTACACTGTTTAGTAATTTTTCACCTTTAAAATGATTAATTTATAATCACTACACTTATATAATCTATTTTTTTTTCACTTGCATAATCTTTAAAACTAACTTCATTGTTTTGTCATGATCACCATTAGACAATTGTATACTTCATGTTAAGGGCATTCTCCTATTCACTTAACATACAAGAATGAGTAAGAAAATTTTCCTATTATTGAGAAGAAAGGTTTCCAAGTCACAGTCATGTCTTCTCATGTACTCTCATTGTTATAGACAATGATTATATATATTTTTTTCATGGATACTCATAGTCATAGCTTAAATGTTTCCTGACATTCACTGTAAAACATTCAGGGGTCCTACCATTTCTGTTCAGAAATCTTGGAGTTTATTATCATTAAAAGTATTAGATGAGTTTCATATATTTCACTTTAACTTTATTTGTGAATAGTGATTGTGGCATGTTTGGGGTTCTTATTTTATTATTTTATGATACTGAAACTTTTATTTAAAATTATGGAAGAAACAGATTCATGTGTAATGGTGAATATTGTACTATTACTGTTTTTCACATTTGTAAATTGGTTTTATATTTAACCCTGTAGCCTAATAAACTGCTGTTATTTCTAACTCACAGGTATTAATATTAATATTGTACTTTGCTAGCTAAAAATATTATTTTGAAATTCCTCCATTTTGTTTTAAATTTGGAATAAAAGAATCTCCATGTTGAATAAAGTGTGATTTTTTTGGGTTATACTTCTTTTTTTTTTGTGGAAGACGACTATGCAAACTGGGATAATTTTCTTTTATGATTCTTTTGTAAGTCCATGAAGTCACTGTGTCAAAATTGAAAGCTGCTTTGTATTAGTGCTGATCAATTATTTAGTAACCTCTACTGTCATTTTATATAAAAGCACTCTTACATTTGCCATTCCATGGGCTATATAATTAGTTGGTTGCAATTTTGGTCTATTGTTATATGTAAGTTTGATTCTTACATACTAATGGTGAAAAAGTACACCCAGTTGTTACATAAAATTCTTTTCCTAGGATATTCTGGGGATGTTTCTTCATTTCATTGAGAAATTTGGCAATCAAACATGTTTTTTGGGCTTGTTTTGTTTATTGACACTTAAGCATCATTAAGGTCCTGAAAACTGCAGTGAAGATAATATAAATTCAGAAATATTTGAACCTTGAATACTTACAAATGCTCTTAAGCTGATGAGGTTCTTAAAGGTAAGAGAAGATGTCTCCTCTGTTTTCTTCCCAAGCCATGTTTGTAACACACACAGAATGTGTCACTATGGGTGAACAGAGTGGCTGTTTTCTGAGGCTTTATCAAATTAGGTTTGAAAGACTACTTATTATGTTATAATTATCTATTAGAACTGGAACAATTCATATGGGTATTTTTCTTTACTTGTCTATGATATTTAAGTAACAATATTTTAACAGTTAACCAGTGTACAGTTCAGTGGCATTAGTGACATTCACAAAGTGGTACAATTTTGCCACTATTTCCATAATCTTTCATCATTCCAACCAGTAATTGAAGTCCTTTTTTAAAATTCCTTTTCCCTGCTGTCCCCAGCCCTAATAAATTTAATCTATTCTCTATTTCTATGACTTTGCTTATTCTGGATAGTTCATGTAAGAGGAGTCAATGTATTTTGCTGTCATATCTGGGTTATTTCATTGGGCATATTTTCGTGGCTCCTTCATGTTTAGTATAAATCCAAACTTCATTTATTTTGTGACTGAATAATTTTCTATTACAAATATATAAATTTTCTTCATCCATTCTTCTATTGATGGACACTGGGTCATTTCTGGCTTTTAGCTGTTGTGCCTAATGCTTTTATGAAATGTTGGTGTACAAATATCTATATAAGTCCCTGTTTTAAATTCTTTGAGGTATAACATGCACTCCCAGAAGTGGAATAAAATTCTGTTTAATTTCATGTGGAGTCATCGAATGGTTTCTATGGAACTTGTACTACTTAACATTTCCTGTAGTAATGCACAAGGATTTTGGTTTCTCTTCATCCTCAGTAATATTTATTATTGTCCCTTTATTATTAATTTCACCCTAATAGGGGTGAAGTGGTATCTCATTGTAACTTTAATATACATTTACCTAAAGTTTACTGATGTTGGGCATCTTCTCATGTGTATTTTGGCCATTTGTATATCTGCTTTAAAGAAGTATCTTTAAGTACTTTGCCTATTTTAAAAGTAGGGTTGTCTTTTGATTATCAAGTTGTTAGAATTTTTTATGGATCCTGGACCTCATACTATTATAAGGTATGTTGTTTGTAATTATTTCCCCTCATTCTGTGGGTTTTCTTTCACTTTCTTTTACTTTCTTGTGATGCACAAATGTTATTAATTTTAAAAAAGTCCACTTTATCTTTTTTAAATTTTGCCTGTGGCTTTGGTGTTATATTTAAGAAATTATTGCTAGTTTCTCCAGAGCATAAATATTTGCCCCTTTATTTTTTAAGTGTTGATAGTTTTAGCACTTACATTTAAGGCCATCATCAATTTTAAGTTAATTTTTGCTCATGGTGTAAAATTACAGTTTAACTTCATTCTTTTAGTTTTTTGGTACTAGGATTTGAACCCAGGGGTGCTTTACCACTAAGCCTCATCTCAGACCCAGCCCTCTTTTATATTTTATTTACAGACAGACTCTCACTGAGTTGCTTAGGGTTTTGCTAAGCTGCTGAGGCTGGCTTTAAACTTGGAATCCTCCTGCTTCAGCTTCCCCAGCTGCTGGGATTACAGGCATGAACTACTGTACCCAGGCCAACTTCATTATTTTGCATATGAATATCCATTTTGCCATAACCATTAGTTCCAACCATTTGTTGAAAAGATTGTCCTTTTTGATTGAATGATATGAATATATACCGTTGTCGAAAATAGTTGACCACGGATATAAGTCAACTATTTGTAAAAAATTGTTGACCAGTTTTAAGGGTTCCTTTATTGGCTCTCAGTTCTATTCATTTAGTCTTATGTGTCTGTATGTCTGTCCATACAGATAATACCACTGTGTTGATTGCAACGGCTTTATAGTAAGCTTTGAAATCAGGAAGTATGGGTTCTCTGAATTTGCTCTTTTTCAAGTTTGTTATAGTTATTCTGTGTCCTTTGAAATTTCCTTTAAATTTTGGAGTAAAATTTTCTATTCCTCAAAATGTAAAAATGACAGAAAATACCATTGGGACTTTGATAAGGATTGCATTGAATTTGAATCTGTAGATCACTTTAGGTAGTATTATTATCTTAAAAATATTAAGTTTTCCAGGCTGTTAAGATGAGCTGTCTTTCCATTTATTTAGTATGATTTCTTTGAGCAACGTTTTACATTTTTCATTGAACAGGTCTTCTGTCTCACTGATTAAATTTATTCTTATGTGTCTTACTACCTTTGATGTTATTGTAGGTGGAATTGTTTTCTTGATTTGTTTTTGGAAATTTTTATTGCCTGCATATAGAAATTCAAATGGTTTTGTGTTTTGATTTTATATCTCCTGATGCTGCTGCATTTGCTTACTAGGTATAAAATACTTTTTGTGGATTCTTTAGGATTTGGGACATTGAAGTTTATGTCATCTGCAAGGAGAGGTGGTTAACTTCTTACTTTCTAGTATGAATTCCTTTTCTTTTTCTTCCATAATTGCTCTGTCTAGAACTTAAAATCAAGTATATCTTTGACTTGTTTCTGATCTTAGGGAAAAAAAACTTTCACTTTTTATCATTGAATATTCCATTAACTGTGACTTTCTTTATTAATATGCAGATAAAGTTTCCTTCTGTTGCTGGTGTACTGGATATTTTTATTGTGAAAGAGTATTGAGCTTTTTCAAATGTTTTTTTCTATCAGCTGTAATGGTCATGTTTTCTTAACTGTTGATTGTGTATTACCTTGGATTGATTTTCATGTTAAACCACTCTCACATTCCTGGAGAAAATCCCATTTGCTTGTGATATATATAGGTTTTTTGAGATTGGCTTATATCACTTAGCATGATATTCTCCAATTTTATACATTTGTCTGCAAATGCCATAATTTTATCATTCTTTATGACTAATATTCCATTGTATACATATGCCACAGATTCTTTATCCATTCATAAATTGAAGGACATCTAGGTTGGTTCCAAAATCTGGCTATGGTGAATTGAGCAGCTATGAACATTGATGTGGCTGTATCTCTGTAGTATGCTGATTTTAAGTCCTTTGGATATAGGCCAAGGAGTGGGATAACTGGTTCAAATGCTGGTTCCATTTCAAGCTTTCTAAGGAATCTCAATACTGCTTTCCAGAATGACTACACTAATTTGCAACCCCACCAGCAATCTATGAGTGTTCCTTTTTCCTCACATCCTTGCCAACACCTATTGTTGCTTGTGTTCTTTATAATCCCTATTCTAATTGGGGTGAGATGGAATTTTAGGGTAGTTTTGATTTGGATTTCTTTTATTACTAGAGATGTTGAACATTTTTTCTTATATCTGTTGATTGCTTGTAGATCTTCTTCTGTGAAGTGTCTGTTCATTTCCTTAGCCCATTTGTTGATTGGATTATTTGTGTTCTTGGTGTAGATTTTTTTGAGATAATTATATATTCTGGAAATTAGTGCTCTATCTGAAACTTGAGTGGAAAAGAATTTCTCCCATTCTGCAGGTTGTCTCTCCACATTTCTGATAGCTTCCTTTGCTCAGAGAAAGCTTTTTAGTTTGAATCTACCCCAGTTGTTGATTCTTGCTTTTATTTCTTGTGCTATGGGGGTCCTGTTAAGGAAATCTGATCCTAAGCCAAGAAGTTGAAGATTTGGGCCTATTTTTCTTCTATAAGATGCAAGGTCTCTGGTCTGATTACATGGTCCTTGATCCATTTTGAGTTGATTTTTGTGCAGCGTGAGAGATAGGGTTTTAATTTCTTTCTGTTGCATATGGATTTCCAGTTTTCCCAGCACCATTTTTTGAAGAGACTATCTTTTCTCCACTGCATATTTTTGGCACCTTTTTCTAGTATTAGAAAATTGTATTTATTTGGATTTGTGTCCATGTCCTCTATTCTGTAACATTGATCTCCCTGTCTGTTTTGGTACCAATACATGCCATTTTTGTTACTATTCCTTTGCAATAGAGTTGGAGATCTGGTATTGTGATACTCCCTGCTTTGCTCTTTCTGCTAAGGATGCCTTTATATATTCTAGGTTTCTTATTCTTCCAGATGAATTTCATAATTGTTTGTTCTTTTTCTGTAAGGTACGTCATTGGGATTTTATTTGGAATTGCATTGAATCTGTATAGCACTTTTGGTAGTATGGCCATTTTGACAATATTAATTCTGCCTATCCAAGAACATGGGAGATCTTTCCATCTTCTAAGGTTTTCTTATTTTCATTCTTTAGTGTTCTGTAGTTCTCATTGTAGAGGTCTTTCACTTCTTCTATAAGATTGACTCCCAAGTATTTTATTTCGTTCAAGGCTATTGTGAATGGGGTAGATTTCTTAACTTCTCTTTCTGAAGTTTCATCACTTATGTATAAAAATGCATTGGACTTATGAGCATTGATCTTGCAACCGCTACTTTCCTGAATTCACTTATGAGTTCTAAAAGTTTTCTGGTGGAATTTTCTGGATTTTCTGGATTATATATTTCCTCTAAATATATAATCATGTTATCAACGAACAGGGATAGTTTGAGTTCTTCTTTTCCTATTCGTTTCCCTTTATTTTTTGGGTTTGCCTAATTGCTCTGGCTTGAGTTTCAAAGATGATGTTGAATAGAAGTGGTGAAAGTGGTCATCCCTGCCTTGTTCCAGTTTTTAGGGAGAGTGCTTTCAGTTTTTCACCATTTAGAATGATATTGGCCATGTGCTTAGCGTAGATGGCCTTTACAATGTTAAGGAATGTTCCCACTATCCCCTTTTTTCTAGAGTTTTAAGCATGATACGATGCTGTGTTTTATCAAATGGTTTTACTGCATCTATCAAAATAATCATGTGATCATTCTTAACTTTAACTCTGTTGATATGGCAAATAACATTTATAGATTTCCGGATCAACCTTGCATCCCTGGTATAAAACCCACTGGATCATAGTGCAATATTTCTTAATGTATTTTTGTTGTGAGTGCTAAAATTTTGTTGAGAATTATTGTGTCAATATTTATTAAGGATATTGGTCTGAAATTTTCATTCCTCATTGTATCTCTTTCTAGTTTAGTTATCAGGGTAATATTAGCTTCATACAATGAGTTTGGGAGGATTCCCTCCTCTTCTATTTCATGGAATACTTTGAGAAGTATTGGAATGTGCTCTTCTCTAAATGCTTTGTAGAACTTGGCTCAGAACCCATCTGGTCCCGGACTTTTGTTTGTTGGTAGGCTTTTGATGACCTCTTCTATTTCATTGCTTGAAATAGATTTATTTAATTTGTGTTTGTCCTCCTCGTTCAGTTTATGTTATTCATATGTCTCTAGAAACGTGTTGATGTCTTCGAGGTTTTCTGTTTTGTTGGAATATAGATTTTCAAAATAGCTTCTAATTATGTTTTGTATTTCACTCATGTCTGTTGTGATATTTCCTTTTTCATTCTGAATTTTAGTTATTTGAGTTTTCGCCCTCTTTCTCTTTGTCAGTGTGGCTAAGGGTTTATCAATTTTGTTTATTTTTTCAAAGAACCAACTATTTATTTTGTTAATTTTTCTGATTGTTTCTTTTGTTTCAATTTCGTTGATTTTTGCTCTGATTTTAACTATTTTCTTTCTTGTACTACTTTTGGTGTTGGTCTGCTCTTCTTTTTCTAGGTCTTTGAGCTGTAGTGTTAAGTCATTTATTTGTTGAGTTTTACTTCTTTTGTTGAATGTGCCCCATGAAATAAATCTTCCTCTAAGTACTGCTTTCATAGTGTCCCAGAGATTTTGATATGATGTTTTTTTGTTCTCGTTTACTTCTAAGAGTATTTTTATTTCCCTCCTGATGTCTTCTGTTATCCATTCTTCATATAATAATATACTATTTAATCTCCAGGTATTGGATAATTTTCTGGTTTTTACTCTGTTATTTATTTCTAATTTCAATCCATTATGATCTGATAGAATACAAAGTAGTATCTCTATCTTCTTGTATTTGTTCAGAGTAGCTTTGTGGCATAATTTTTGGTGTACTGTAGAGAAGGATCCATGTGCTGCTGAGTTGAAAGTATATTCATTCTCTGTTGGATGGTGTATTCTATATATGTCTTTTAAGTCTAAATTGTTGATTGTGTTATTTAGATCTATGGTTCTTTATTCAAATTTTGTTTGGAAGAACTATCCAGTGGTGAGAGATGTGTGTTAAAATGTCCTAGTATTATTGTGTTGTGTTCTATTTGATTTCTGGAATTGAGAAGGATTTGTTTGATATACATGGATGAGCCAATGTTCGGGGCATACATATTTATGATTGTTATGTCTTGCTCACATATTCTTCCCTTAAGCAGTATGTGATGTCATTCTTATTCCTTCTGACTAACTTTTATTTGAAATCCACTTTGTCTGAAATGAGGATGGATACGCCAGGTTTTTCTGTGTCCATGTGCATGGTATGTTTTTTCCCATCCTTTCACCTTTAGTCTCTGAGTATCTCTTACTATGAGATGTGTGTCTTGCAAGCAGCATATTGTTGGATTTTTCTTTTTAATCCAATCTGCTAGTCCATGTCTTTCGATTGATGAGTTCAGGCCATTAACATTCAGGGTTATTAATGTGATATGATTTGTATTCCCAGTCATTTGAGTCATTTTTGTTTTTTGACATGATTTGGTTTCTCCTTTATTTGGCTATTCCTTTAGGTTAGTTCCTCCCATTGCTGATTTGCATGGTTGTTTTTCATCTCTTCCTCATGGAATATTTTGCTGAGAATGTTCTGCAATGCTGGCTTTCTATTTGTAAATTCTTTTAGCTTTCGTTTATCTAGGAAAGATTTTATTTCATCATCAAATCTGAATGTAAGTTTTGCTGGGTAAAAGATTCTTGGTTGGCATCCGTTTTCTTTCAGGGCTTGGTAAATGTTGTTCCAGGCCCTTCTACCTTTTAAGATGTGGATTGAAAAATCTTCTGCTATTCTTATTGGTTCCCCCTGAATGTAATTTGATTCTTTTCTCTCATGGCCTTTAATATTCTGACTTTATTTTGTATGTTAGGTATTTTCATAATAATACCCCTTGATGTGGGTCTGTTGTAATTTTGTATATTTGGAGTCCTATAAACCTCTTGTACCTGGTTTTCCATTTCATTCTTCAGATTTGGGAAATTTTCTTATATTATTTCATTGAATAGATTGTTCATTCCTTTGTTTGTTTCTCTAAGCCTACCTCAATCCCAATAATTCTTAAATTTGGCCTTTTCATTATATCCCATAATTCTTGTAGATTCTGTTCATGATTTCTTACCATCTTCTCTGTTGTTCAACTTTGTTTTCAAGATTTAATATTTTGTCTTCAATGTCTGAGGTTCTGTCTTCCAGGTGTTCTATCCTATTGGTTATGCTTTCTATGGAGTTTTTAACTTGGTTTATTGTTTCCTTCATTTCAAGGAATTCTGTTTGTTTTTTTTCTTTTTTACAGTATCTCTAACTCTTTATTGAAACGATCTCTTGCTTCCCATACTTGTTCTTTCAACTGTTGATTGGTATGATCATTTAATGCTTGTATTTGCTCTTTCATCTCCTCGCTCAATGCCTGCATTTGCTCTTTCATCTCTTCATTTGCTTCCCTGATTATTTTAATTATGTACATTCTGAATTCTTTTTTTTGACATTTCTTCTGCTGTGCTGTCATTGGGTTTTATTGATATAGTATCTAGGTTTGTTTGGAACATTTTCTTCCCTTGTTTTCTTATATTGGTCGATATCAGTGGGACTCAGATATTACCAATTTCCTTTTTGGCTTATAGTGTCCCTGTAGATTTCCAGTATATCACCTCTCAACCTTCAGTAGCCTGAAGTTTTCGAGGAACATGATAATGCCGTGTTTCCAATGAAAGCTGCCCCTAGCCTGCTACTGGCTCCAGGGCTGGGGCTGGCTCTGTGCAGAAAAGCTCTTACTGGTCCGTTCTTCTCCTAGGAGCTGGCTGTAGATCGTGCTTGCCACCAAAGGGAGCAGGGCTGCTTGGGGAAGACTCTTGCTGTCCATCCCTGGTCCCAGAAGCTACTTGCTGGCCAGGGCCCACCACTGGGTCCGGGTCTTGGGAGTTGGCTCTGTGCAGAAAGGCTCTCACTTGGCGGCCTGCTTCATGAAGTTGGCTGTGGATCCAGCCTGCCACCAGATGAAGCAGGGCTTCTAGGGGAAGTCTCTGGCTGCCCTACCCTGGTCACAGAAGCCACCTGCAGGCTGGGGCCCACCACTGGGTCCAGAGCTTGGAGCTGGCTCTGTGCAGAAAAGCTCTCACTGGGTGGCCTGCTCCAAGAAACTGGCTGTGGATCAAGCCTGCCATCAGAGGGAGCAGGGCTGCTTGGGGAAGACTCTAGCTGCCCTGCCCTGCTCCGAGAACCTGCCCCTCTTTGGGCTGCCACCCAGGCCCAGCTTCACCCAGTGGGAGAGTCTCACCCCATGGCTCTATGTCAGTCCAAGACTCTCAATGCCTCCCCTTCTTGAATCCTGTGTTCTGGAGCAAAGGGAGATGCAGTCACCCTCTATTTTGCCATCTTTGATCCCCATCTATATACATTTTTTGAAACACTAGAAAATTCTTTTTTTGAATATTTGTTTGTACTTCTCATTCATTTGCCTTAAGACACTTTGATCATCCCTTCACTCTCTGTGTACTTAGACTGAAACAAGTAGTGCTTTACCACTGAGCTACATCTGCAGATCATCTTTTTTTCACTTTTTATTTTGAGACAACTTGTCACTAAGCTGCTGAGGTTGCCTTCAAACTTGTGATCCTCCAGACTTAGCCTATTGGGCTGCTGGGATTATCAGAAAGCACTACTGTAGTCAGTCTAAGATGCTTTGTCTTTAAGCAAAGCTTTGCAAAGTATGCTCTTTTATCTGTGATTTTCTTCATTCGTTCCTTTAGTTACTTAACTAACTACCAAACACAGTGAGTCACTGGAAATATAGCTGTGAGTCAGATAGTCACTGTGTTAGTGTCTGGTCTCCTGAATCATATACTCAAATGATTTGTACATTGTCATGAACTGCTCTGGAGCACAGATTCAGCTGTATCTTTAAAATATTAGGGAGCTAACCCTAAATGCACACACATGAGTGTGTGTACATATTATACAAATTCTTGGCATTCATTGATCATTCTGGTCCTTAATCAAAGCATCCCAGGCAGCATTGAGCTGGTTCTTCTTTAGACTTTGTTTTTAATAAGACATTCTGTTTGACCTGTAGTCTTTTATAATACTGTTTTGTTTTTGCTGGTGTCATGTCTTTGATTTCACATTTTTATGTGTGATATATTTTCTATAATTATGTCATAAAACTTATAATTAATATTTCTTCAATGTTCATAATTTTCAAGGTAATTCTCATATATGTTGTGGGGGCTTAGAATTGTAGTTAACAATTTCAAGAAATTAACCACATTACAAAAACTTACTGGAAGCTTCCTAAGCCTGAATCCTGCGTAACTTCATACCTTCCCACTCTCCCCACATCCCTCTAACCACTGGGCTCCCACTTGCATTGCTTTCCCTCCTTCCCTCTTTTACTACCACCCTAGTCTACTCCATCCCTGATCCTGGTCCACTGTGCTGGGTGTCTGTTGGCCACCTAGTGCTGGGCTCTGCAACCAGTCTTCTGCACACCCTACCATGATGGTCATGCCCCAGCTCAAGCCTGTGCCAAGCTCAGTTCTCAGTCCTGCTAGAATATGCAGGAACACCCAGAGACCAGTCCCCTTCCCAGGCCTATGTCTAGGAACTTGTGCCCTCCTGGGGTCCCCAGAGCACACAGCTTTCTCCTCTATGGTCAGCATTCTGACCCAGACCATACACAATTTTGCTGGAATCTGCAGTAAGACCCCAAAGAGTCACATAGGGAGTCTGCACTTTTGCTGTTTGCTGACAGGCCTATGACTATCAAGGCAGGCATCTGAATCTTCCCTATCTTCAAAGTCTTCTGAATTTTCTAATGCAGTTCTTTGCATGGATTCCCCCAGCCCTATGGACCCCAACCTGGCAAAATAGACAATTGAGCAGGCCACCCCAGAAACCAGGTGAGTTATTTGAAATGAACAGACATCAGACATTTCCAGACATTACCAGTTCAGTTAGTGTGGGCCACAGCTACCTTATGTCACCAACTCCCTGTGCTACAGAATGTCTCCAACTCCCAGGCACTGGAAAGCCATAGGAAGAATGAGGCAGGTGGCAAGGCTGCCAGCAGTCCTGGGGTTGGGAGACAAAAAAAATAATGGATTTTTCTTCAAGAAGCAAAAGAAGCCCACACATCCCAGTCCTGCCCCTGCTCTGAGAGAAGACCAGCCACAGAGAGGACTTTACATAGTCCAAGCACAGTCTCTTACTTGATATGTTTTACCCTGAGTGAACGATGGAAATAGAGCAGCAGAGACTCTTAGCTGAAGTAATTCTTTTTGGTCACTCCTGAGGTGGATACTGAGGAAAATTATTGATATGTGGACATCCTGGAAAGTGACTTAAAGATGACTGTGTGGCTTCCCCAGGCAAGGAAAGCCTCATTATCACTCCATTGGTCAAGATCATGGATAAGAAAGAGGAACAATACCTCCTAATGTTCATGAAGTGCCAGCAGTCCTTCTCTTCAACCATTCCCTGAATTGTGATCAGACCTATCTACAAATTCTAGAGAAGCCCAAGGACAGGAACATGCCTGCCCAAAATAAGCAAAGGAGGAGTATAACACCCCCTGAGGGGAATGGTATGCCTGGAAGCAATGGAAATCAACCTGCAGGTCAGCTGGGAGACCTAGAGGTGATGACAAAAGAGAGTTGCTTTTGACACTAATCTTCTTACTGTGTTTTTCTTTGCTTTGGAAAGATATTGTTGTCCTTAAAGGAATTGAGTGAGTCTGTGCTAAATAAATATCTTAGATTCTTTTGATGTCACTCAGGAGCCATGATAGATATTTAAAAACTGCTTTCCAGTTTCATTGCAGGTCCAGTCACAACACTAATAAAGCATTTTCATAGTGTTTTTGCTCATTTTTAATATATTTTAATTATTACTTAAAATTAGTTGTACATGACAGTAGAATGCATGTTGATGGATATTCTGAAGTCTTGCTGTGCAGAAGTGGTTTTAGAAGGCAGTGTTCTCATCTTTTCCATGGTTTTATGTAAATCTTGGATTGGTTTTTCAAGGGTATGTATCACTCAAGAATATCTATTTGGAAATTTCACATTTAAAGAAGGAAATCAGGGATATTAGGAATACAGCATAATTGTGGTGCATATAACCATTGAAAAGAAAAAAATGTATTTTTTAAATGTTTTAGGATCTGTTATTCCTGAACAATAACTCTCATAACAACTTTAGTTTTTCTCTAAAAATTTCTATTCTTTAAATTCAGATTTCAACCATATCAGGTCTACATTTATGCATTTTAGTAGAGATTCATTATGTTTTAAAATCTGATGATGAGGAGAACTATTCACTTTGAGAGTTATCACTCAGAGTTGGCTTTCCAATTTTATACTTGTGTAAATTGTGGTGGTTAGGTGATGCTCATATGGTGGAAGAAAAGCCTTTCCTAATTGGTCACGTGTAGGACAAGCAAAATCAGCATAATTATAATCTGCTATCTATTGCAAACAACAGGAGAGAGCCATGAATTTGCAAAGGCATTCGTGTCCTTTGCAAATTGACTTATTGTCACTGATCATCTTTGCTTACCAAATGATCTCTAAATTTCCTCTTGCTGTTTTGGTATATTATTTTGTAGCTCAGGGGTTGTTAGTTTTACTTGTGCAGACCATTAGCAATGAAAGAAAATTTTAGAATGGGTTCACTGAATTTATCTTTTTCTTTTTTCTTTTTTTTTTCTTTTTTTTTTTTTTTTTGCAGTGTTGGGGATCAAATCCAGGGCCTTGTGATTGCAAGACAAGCACTCTACCAACTGAGCTATCTCCCCAGCCCTATCTTTTCATTTCCAACAACTTTTTGGAGTTTGTGCCCTACAGAAATGTCCATAGCACTTCCATTTTTTAATACTCAGTTTTGAAACTTTAAACACTTCTAATCTTGGAACATGAGGCATTGCTCAAGATGATACTCTGCACTGGAATACTGTGCTCCTCACATCATTATAAAGCACTTGTTTCATCCATCACATTCATTTTCTTGGATCAGCTTTGCATCAGGATGTGACACTAGCCTGTAGTCTGCATCCTCCAGGATCTGCTATAAAGACCCTGGGCATCATCATAGAGGGCCTGTTTCTGAAAGGCGTGAGTCAGTTCAGTAGTATGAACTCTTATGCCAAGTCAGATTTTTCCAGATATATGTGCATTTAAAGGTAAGTTGAAGGGTTCCTTAGAAACAGGCCAAGAAAATTTCTGGGAGTGAGCTAATTGCAAGGCAGTAACAAATGTAGTGGGGTCTGGCAGGTGGATTGTGCACAGAAGAGCTCTACTTTTTGGCTAGCTCTCTCCTGGCCACCATCACACATGCTAAATGACTCACTCACTTCTCTCCTCTCTAGGGAGCACAGCAGTTACCCACTTTCACCTAGAATAGAAGTTCAACATCACAGGTTTGGGCTGTCACCTTTTTGGGCATTGTAGAAAAGGAGAAGCACCCTGTAAGATTTTGGTGATTTTTTCAACTCAATCATCACCTAATCCAACAAGCTGAAGGGGAGGCACCACAGCAGTATGTTCAAAGTTGTCACCAGCCATCACTTCATGTGTCTGTGAGGGCCGTAGACCATTTCCATGACTGAGCAATATATTAGGTGAACCGAGACTTGGAGGAGCTGTGTTCAAGTTCAGTGCCGCTGAGTCCAGTGCCTTGCTGGGTGATTCTTGAGCAAGCAATTGCACATGCTTTAGTGACTTCCCTGGACACTAAACCTGGTGGGGACCAAAAGCCTGTAGCAGTATAGGTGTCACTAGATGGCCATCATGCCTGGTGTAGGCTGAACGACGATGGCGGCACCTAGCAGGACTGGAGGGTAGTGTGGGCTGACAGTTTTCAGTGGAATACCTTTCCCAAGAAGGAGCTGGAACACTCAGGTCAGATATGCCATGCCCCCAACACTCCCTCTTCCCTTCCAGTGTGTGAAGAAGTTAGGATCACATTTCTTGAAAACAACAGACACCTGGGGCTTCCTAACTCGGTCTTCCCTCCTAATATCACAGCTGAGCCCAGACTTGCCTTGAGTCTTTGTCAGAAAGGGCCAGGACCAAAAGCTTCTCTGGTTGCCATGGGCACCATGATGCTGTGCTGCTGTCAGTCTGCATTTCTGTGACATCACCATGGATGAGCAGAGTGGCCAGGATGTCACAGCATGCACTCATCAGGACCCAAGGCTACCAAGGCCTAGAAGCAGCCCTGGGGGAGATAAACCAAGTTCCCTCACCTGAAGGAGCCTGGAATCTCCACACCCTTCAATCTCAACTGACTGGATGCCAACCTGTTCCACTTGGAATATGTAGTTGCCTCATGATTTGCTGTCATTTCACAGGAGCATTGTTAACAAACTTAGACATTTCTTTGAGAAGGAGCTAAACCAGTGTAGCAAGATTTTGGATGGAAGTGAATAACAGCATGGCAGTAGAAATCACAGAAAGTGCGTTTGGAATCTACATAATTAAAATCATCCATGAAGCAAAAAGTAAGAAAGCAAATGCAGGTAATATATGATCACTCCAATAAACAGTTAAAAAAAAAAAAGAAAATATAGGAAGAAAAGAGAACTTCAATAAAGAGATTGAGAGTCTAAAAAAAATACTTGAAATGAAAGAAATAATAAACCAAATTAAAAACTCAATAGATAGATCACCAACTGACTAGATCTTATGGAAGACAGAATCTCAGACAATGAAGACACAATATTTATTCTTGGAAATGAGGTTGACCAAACTAGGAATATAAGAAATCATGAATGGAAACTATAAGAATCATGGGACATCATGAAAAGACCATTTAAGGATTTTTGGGATTGAGGAAGGCACAGAGATACAAAACAAATAAATGAGCAACGTCTTCAATGAAATATGATCTGAAAATTTCCCAAACTTGAAGAATGGAATGGAAAATCAAATACAAAAGACTTACAAAATACCAGGTGTAGAAAATTACAACAGATCCACACCAAGTCACATTGCAATGAAAATACTTTACATACAAAATAAAGCCATGATTTTAAGGTCTGTGAGAGAAAATCATCAGATTATATATAAGGGGAAACCAACAGATATCAGCAGATTTCTCAGTCCAGATCTTAAAAACAAGAAAGGTCTGGAACAATATATTTTAATCTCTGAAAGAACATGGATACCAATTAAGAATCATATACCTAGAAAAAACTAAGCTTCAGATTTGATGATGAAATAAAATCTTTATATGACAAAAGCTAAAAGAGCATACACATAGAAAATCTGGAGTAGAGATCATTCTCAGCAAAATATTTCATGAGGAGAAAGTGAAAAACAATAATACAAGTCCACAAATGGAGAAACGACTCTAAAGTAAAAGTCAATAAAAGGAGAAACCAAGTCAAGTTAAAAACCAAAATTAAGCCAAAATGACCAGAAATATAAATCATATCACAATAGTAACTCTGAGTGTTAATGGCCAAAACTCATTAATCAAAAGATGGATTCTCAATTTCTTTAAGGCCTTCAAAGAACTAATACAAATATTCTTCAATGCATTCCAGAAAATAGAAAAGAAGGGAACCCTTTCAAACTCATTTTATAAAGGCAGTATCACTCTGATATCAGAACCAGACAAAGATGAATCAAGAAAGGAAAACATTAGCTCAATATCCCTGATGAACATAGATGCAAAAATCCTTGAGAAAATTCTGGCAAATTGCATACAAGAACATTTTGAAAGGATTGTGCTCCATGATCAAGTGGGGTTTATACTAGAGGTGGAAGGTTGGTTCAACATCTGGAAATTAACATTTAATTCATCACATCAATAGACTTAAAGTTAAGAATACAGCACCCCTTCATGCTCAAAACAGTAGAAAATATAGGGATAGTAGAAACATACCTCAACATTGTAAAGACTGTGCTAAGCCCACAGACGACATCATTCTTAATGGAGAAAAACTGAAAGCATTCCCTCTAAAAACTGGAACAAAACAGGAATGCCCTCTTTCACCAATTCTATTCAAAATCTTCCCTGAAACACTAGTCAGAGCAGTTAGACAGACTGGAGTAATTAAAGGAATATGAGAAAAAATCAAGTTATCATTATTTGCTGATAACATGTTTCTATATTTATAGGACCCAAAAATTTCCACCAGAAAACTCCTAAATCTAATAAATGAATTCAGAAAAGTAGCAGGATAAAAAATCAGTAAAAATATATCTAATGCATTTCCATTCATAAACTAGGTATATTCTGAAAGAAAATTTTAAAAAACCCACTCCTTTCACAATAGTCTCAAAACGAAAACCCTTTGGAATCAATCTAACAGAAGAGGTGAAAGACTGCTACACAGGAAACTAGAGAACACTAAAGAAAGATTGTTAATGAAAGCCTTAGAAGATGGAAAGATATCTCATGTTCTAAAATAGGCAGGCAGAATTAATATTGTCAAAATGGCCATACAACCAAGAATGCTAAATGGACTCAATGCAATTCCAATTAAAATTCCAATGATATTCCTCATAGAAATACAGAAAGCACTCATGATATTCATCTGGAAGCATAATGACCCAGAATAACTAAAACAATCCTGAACACAAAGAATGAAGCAAGAGGTATCACAACATCAGATCTTAAACTATAGTGCAAAGCAATAGTAAAAAAATAGCATGGTATTGGCACCAAAATAGACAGGCAGAACAATGGTGTAGAAGACACAGAGACAAACCCACAAAAATACAGTTACCTCATACTATACAAGCGGCCAATAATATACAATGGATAAAAAATACCCTGTTCAAAAAATGGTGCTGGGAAAACTGGAAATCCATATACAGTAAAATGAAATAAAAACTCTCTCACCCTGAACAAAACTCAACTCAAAATGGGTTAAAATTTAGGAACTAGACCAGTGACACTGCACCTAATAGATGAAGTAGACCCAAATTTTTATCATGTTGGCTTAGGATCAGACTTCCTTATCATAACTCCCAAAGCACAAGAAATCAAAGAATCAATAAATGGCATGGATTCAAACAAAAAAACTTGTTCTCAGCAAAGGATACAATCAATAATGTGAAAAAAGAGCCTACACAGTAAGAGAAAATCTTCTCCACATGCACTTCAGATAGAGCACTAATCTCCAAAATGTACAAAGAACTTACAAAACTTTACACCAAAAGTAAAAAATCCAATGAATAATGGGCCAAGGAACTGAACTCTTTATAGAAGACTCTATACATAGACTCTTTATAGAAGAGATACAGGTGGCTAATAAATACATGAAAAAGTGTTCAACATGTCTAGTAATTAGAGAAATGCAAATTAAAACAACTCTAAGATTTCATCTTACTCCAATTGAATGACTTTTCAAGAACACAAACGATAGTAGATTTTGGTGTGGATGTGGGGAAAAAGTACACTCATGCATTCCTGATGGAGTTGCAAATTATTGCAGCCCATCTGGAAAGCAGAATAGAGATTCCTCAGAAAACTTGGAATGGACCCACTTTTTACCCAGCTATCTTACACCTCAGTTTATACCCAAAGCAGTTCAGATTAGCATACTACAGTAACACAGCCACATCAATATTTATAGCAGCTCAATTCACATTAGCTAGATTATAGAACCAACCTAGATGCCATTCAGCAGATGAATGAATAAAGAAACTGTGGTATATATACACAATGGAATATTATTCAGCCATAAAGAATATTATGGCATTTGCATATAAATGGATGGAATTGGAGAATATCATGCTAAGTGTAATATGCCAATCCCAAAAAAACAAAAGTCTGAATGTCTTCTCTGATATGTGGATGATGATACATTATAGGGGTGGAGGGTGAGAGAACAATGGAGGAATATTAGATTACATAGAGGGAAATGAGAGGTTGGAGGGGGCAGTGGTATGAAAGTTGGTAGAATGAGATAGATATCATTATACTATGTACATGTATGATTAAATCTGCATTGTACAAAATAGAAATGAAAATTTGTACACATTTCCATACCATAAATTAAAATGCAGTTTATAAAGATAAAAAATAAATTAAAAAATGAAGATTTGGTTGCTTTATCTTGCCAAACACTCTGAATTATGAGATAATTATTTATTATTCACTTACAAGCTAGAATCTTACAGTAAAATCACTTTCTATCATTTGAGTATTGGTAATATTTTTCTTTGATGCCAAAACATTGTTACTCATCCACCCACATTATTATTGTTTGAATATGTGATATAGGTAGGACAGATCCTAGGAACAGGAATGAAGAAGTGTTAGACACAGTGCAAACTCCCCTTACTGAACTGTAGAGTTGTTTCATCCACCCTGCATCCTGTGTCCCCAGTGTGGTTCATTTCAAACTGGTTGCAGTTCTTTGGCTCCCACACCATTTAGCACTTTGTATTTTGCCTGTTGATCTGGCAAACTTCAGTAGATTGTGGGCCCTCAAGACTGGAACTGTATCATGTTTGCCAAGGTGTCTCCCAGCATCTAGCTTGTTGATTGGAGTACAGATGATGTCAGTAACTATCAATGACTACCTAAATGAAAAGATACCAATGAATTAATAAAGAGATGTCAACAAATGTAAGGATTAAAAAAAAACATCAAGTCTGCTTACCTTTTGATTTGGTCATTTTGCTTGACAAAATTATACATGCCAAGTACCATCTCCATGCCAGAAGTATGATGTACGTAAAGAGATTTAGAGTCTTATTGGAAAATGTTAAGTTAAAGAGATTCTAATTGCTATTTCACTTCTCTGGCTTACTCCTGGAATTGGGGTAGGCTATCATGATGTGACAATGTCACAGGAGAAATCGGATTTCTTTCTTTCTCCCGACTCTTATTCCTATCACATGCAATCAAGCTTTAGTCACACAGAGCTAAATATTGATTTTTAACCATTTTAATTTAGGCAGAGAAGCAAAAACTAGTAATTTTAAGTAAAATTAGAATGAGGAAATATAGTACTTTTATAAAGCTTACTTTAAAAAAGCTTTAGCCTGGGCGTCCTAATCTTTTGTCAAAATTATACATGCCAATTACAATCTCTGGCCAGAAGTATAATGTATGCAATGAGATTTAGGGTCTTATTGGAAAATGATGATAAAAGGCCTCATTGTCTGAAAACCTCAAGGTTAAAACAGCAAAACTCTGGGAATGAGTAGAGCAGAAATGACTTATGTGGCTACATTTAGCTCCTGGTGGCAGGACCCAGAGCTTCTGTGGAATTCAGCAAGTATTTGTAAACAATGTATGGCCTCTCCTTTCCCTTCTTTTTGGGAGTTTTGTCACATGATTGAAATATGACTTCATGACATTCTAGAAAAGGTTTGATGAATGACTGGAATTATGCTAATTTTCTCATTCAGTATTCCTAACAATAAGTATTGTTCATGTCCATGGTTGTTGTACACATTATCAGAATCTCTTTGAGTTTGCAAGTATGTACCCAGGGGTTGGGAAAATTAGAATCCAGTCACCTGAATTTTGTATTAAAGATTGCTGAGTCCTTAGGTCTTTGCTAGGGTCTGATATAAACATTTCATTCAAGTGCCTAATAATGTCCTTGGTTCAGGGATGATACTTTGTTAACCACTGAAGGCCAGTGGTTTCTAGCTTACATTTAGAAATCTGCAAAATAAATTTCACACTGTGTGGTGAGGGGTGATATTGATGATTGACCCAGGGATGATCTACCACTAGGCTGCATCCTCTGCCCATTTTATTTCGAGACAGTGTCTTGTTAAGTTTCTGAGGATAGCCTTGAACTTGTGATCCTCTTGTCCTAGTCCTGAGTTACTAGGATTACAGCCAAGTTCTACTGTACCTGGCTTTATTACTGCATTTAAAGACTACTTGCTTGAGAGTTTCAATTGTAGTTTTACTAAATAGTCCTGGATATTCTCTTGGTGATGTTCAAAAGGCAGCCCCCCCTCAAAAAAAAAAAAAAAAAAACAGTCTGGATGGCTGATGGATTATATGGCCTTGGGCCCTCTTTTTTTGGTTGAATCATGAAATGAGAGAAAAACAATTTTGTACCTTTTAAAATATTATTACTCTTCCAATGAAAAGAATAGTTGAACAGAGCAATTTTTAAAATGATAAACAAAAAACACAATACAAGGAAGATTTTCTGAAAGTAGACATTGCAATTGATGGATTTTCACTATTCATATTATGATTATGCTCTCACTAAACTTATAAAAGTAATCTCCTTTCAAAATAACAAACCTCTTCCACATATGCTATTAATCCTGTCAAAGGAAACAAAATACACTTGGTCTACAACAAATTTTAAGTGATGTTGGCAGATTACCTGTTGTGATCTTTGCAATGGTAGGCTGGAATCCTTAGTGGGACAACTGACAGAGCTGAGGAATTTATGCACACATTCATTCATGTGCATTAATTTTTCATTCATCTATAATTATTATAGCAGTGTACAGCAGATAATAAATAATTCCAAATAAGGAGAAAAGGCACTAGACTTTCTGGAAGAGGTAGGCTTTTGATCTGAGATATAGTTTATAAAGTGAGAGATGCCAAAGACACTGTGCTAAGTTTTGAATGTCAAGAATCCAGATTTACAAATAAAGTGAAATGTCTTTATCAATTGGTTAATTTGGCATTTTGAGCTTACATGTCTGTTCCATTTCAATTTTTTAAATAAATTTTTATCAAATTTGAAATGCACCCAGCAGGTACAAATACATGTTGAAACCCAGTGGAGCTAGTTTAAATTTGCATTTGAGACTGTGTGCTGAAATTTTTAGTTTGACAAATCTAAGCCAGCAAATATCTGCAATGCCCTGATCAGGGACTGCAAGAGATATGCAACATGTGAATTAACAGGAGAGTAAAGTGTGCAGGGACTGAGTGGTCCTTTGCATCCAGGGACTGGACAGATTCTGTGGAAGAAGTGATGCCTGAATTGAGTTGGGCGAAGGGACAGGATTTTGATAGAGAACAAAGCCTATTTTAGAACTTAATAGATCTACCTAGTTTGGATAGGGAAAGCATATTCAGGAAGAGACCTGTGATAGATTAATTCTGAAAAGGAGGTGTGGACCTTGAAGAGTTACTCCTTAATATATTGTTATACCTCAAAAGTGATATCCATGTGAAGGAAGAACTCAGTAGAAGTGGAAGGAACAAGAAGATGAGAGAAAATTTTTACACTACTTCAAATACTGAAGGGAGAGTATACATAGGAATCAATTTGGAAGACATTTCAGAGGCAAGATTGAGAAGAACTTCAGCTTGGTTTGAGGAGTAAGTAGGTAGGAAAAATGTGGAAGAGGCAAACTGACTGACTATGAAACTGGCAATATTTTAGTAACAATATCTAATGTGAATTGAAGGCTTCCTGTGTGCCAGTCTGGGTCACTCATCATAACTTTTCATTTAATGCTATCAGTAGTTCTATTTTAAAGTTGACGAAACTAAGGCACAGAAATATTGCCAGTTTACCCAAGATCACACACTATTAAGTGTCAGAGCCTGATTAAAATTTAATTTGCTGATTATTTCAATAGATGCAGAAAAGGCATTTAATAAAATACAGCATCCCTTCATGCTCATAACACTATAAAAAATAGGGATAGTGGGAACATTCCTTAACATTTTGAAGGCTATCTATGTTAAGTCCATGTCTAATATCATTCTAAATGGTGCAAAACTGAAAGCATTCCCCCTAAAAACTGGAACAAGGCAGGGATGCCCATTTCACCAGTTCTATTCAACATTGTCCTTGAAACTCTAGCCAGAGCAATTAGACAGACCAAAGTAATTAAAGGGATATGAATAGGAAAAGAAGAACTCAAACTATCCCTATTTGCTGATGATATGATTATATACTTAGAGGAACCAGGAAATTCCACCAGAAAACTTTTAGAACTCATAAGTGAATTCATTAAATAGCAGGTTACAAGATCAATGCTTATAAATTTAATGCATTTTTATACATAAGTGATGAATCTTTGGAGAAAAATTAGGAAAACTACTCCATTCACAATAGCATCAAAAAAGATAAAATACTTGGGAATCAATCTAACAAAAGACATGAATGACCTCTACAATGAGAACTACAGAACACTAAAGAAGAAAAAATAAGGTAACCATAGAAGATGGAAAGATTTCCCATGTTCTTGGATAGGCAGAATTAATATTGTCAAAATGGCCACACTACAAAAATGCTATACAGATTCAATGCAATTCCAAATAAAATCCCAATGATGTAACTTACAGAAATAGAGAAAGTAATCATTAAATTCATTTGGAAGAATAAGAAACCCGGAATAGCTAAAGCAATCCTTCACTGGAAAAATGAAGCTGAGGGTATTGCAATACCAGAACTTCAAACTACAAAGCAACAGTAACAAAAATGGCATAGTATTGGTACCAAAATAGACAGAAAGATCAAAGGTACAGAATAGAACACACAGACACAAACCCAAATAAATATAATTTTCTCATATTAGACAAAGGTGCCAAAAATATGCAATGGAGAAAAGATAGCCTCTTCAACAAATGGTGCTGGGAAAATTGGAAATTCATATGCAACAGAAAGAAACTAAATCCATATCTCTCACCATGCATGAAACTCAATTCAAAATGCATTAAGAACCTCGGAATCAGACCAGAGACCCTGCAGATTATAGATGAAAAAGTAGGTCCAGGTATTCAACATGTCAGCCTAGTACCCGATTTCCTCAAGAGGCCTCCATAGCACAAGAAATAAAAGCAAGAATCAATAACTTGGATAGATAGATTCAATCTAAAAAGCTTTCTCTCAGCAAAGGAAATTATCAGCAATGCGAAGAAAGAGCCTCCAGAGTGGGGGAAAATATTTGCCAATCTTAATTCAGATAGAGCACTAATCTCCAGAATCTATAAAGAACTGAAAAAACTCTACACCAAGAATACAAATAACCCAATCAACAAATGGGCAAAGGAAATTAACAGACACTTCAAAAAAGAAGATCTACAAGCAATCAACAAGCATATGAAAAGATGTTCCACATCTCTAGTAATCAGAGAAATGCAAATCAAAACCACCCTAAGATTCCATCTCACCCCAATTAGAATGGCAATTATCAAGAATACAAGCAACAATAAGTGTTGGTGAGGATGTGGGGAAAAAGGTACACTCATACATTGCTGGTGGGGCTGCAAATTAGTGTAGTCATTCTGGAAAGCAGTGTGGAGATTCCTTAGAATAGAACCACCATTTGATCCAGCTATCCCAGTCTTTATTCTATACCCAAGGGAGTTAAAATCAGCATACAACAGAGATAGAGCCACATCAATGTTCATAGCTGCTCAATTCACAATAGCCAGATTGTGGAACCAACCTAGATGCCCTTCAATTGATGAATGGATAAAGAAACTGTGTTATGCATATACAATGGAATATTACTCCTCCATAAAGAATGATAAAATTATGGCATTTACAGGCAAATGGATGCAATTGGAGAATATCATGCTAAGTGAGATAAGCCAGTCTCAAAAAAACAAAGGTTGAATGATCTCTCTGATAAGTAGATGATGACACATAACGGGCGTGGGAGAGGTTAGTGTTAGGGTCAGGGTTAGGGTTAGGGAGGGGGAAAAGAATGGAGTAAAGAGGGACTGTATAGAGGGAAAAGAGGGGTGGGAGGGGTGGGGGGAAGGAACAAAATAACAGAATGATTCAAACATTATGCTATGTAAATTTATGATTACACAAATTGTATACCTTTACTCCATGTACAAACAGAGAAACATGGATCCCTTTGTTTACAATAATAAAAAAAAAGAA
This sequence comes from Sciurus vulgaris, assembly GCF_902686455.1. NCBI lineage: Eukaryota > Metazoa > Chordata > Mammalia > Rodentia > Sciuridae > Sciurus > Sciurus vulgaris. Next base: position 7,247,787 of record NW_027632454.1, read on the forward strand.
AAAAAAATGTTTGCATTCCCAACCACTACTCTCACCGACTTAGAGTACCAGAGAAGAACAGCTCTTATGGAAAAGAAGCACTGACTGGGGAAGTCGAAAATAAAAACAGTTGTCAGGTCTAGGTATGGCTATGGAGAAAAGTAGCCTGAGGACAGAAGTCTGGCCTATGCTTCAATGTAAAAAGGACTGTGATTCCCCTCCCCTCCCTCCTATCCCCCACTCCCCCACACAACACACTGCCCTCAGTCAGGAACTGATCTGCCTTTCTATCAAGTGCATTTTCCTATTGGTTTATTAAAGTTGCCACAGGTTATCTCAGGCCAATAATCCCAAACATGCTTCTGATACTACAGGGTTGATTTGACGATTTGCACTGTATAGATCAGATACTGAAGGACAGGAAATGGGAGGAAATTATGTCCAGGGACAAATGGGGTCTGATCTGGAGCACTAGGCTCCAGCTTTGCTTGGGACTTCTGCCAGACATATGTCCCCAACATTAGTTACTTCCTGGATCATCTGTTGGATGTCTTATATTCAATATAATTTGTAATTTTATTACTCCCATTTCTATTAAATACTCATTATGTGAAGGAAAAATGGGGGGTGTGTGTAGTAAAGAGCCCATAAAAAGAACTAGGAAACAATACCAATGAAGCCAAGCTAATTGAGAACTGTGAAAATTGAGTGTACACAAATAAAGAGTTAGGGGCAGAAGTCAGTGATCTCTTTAAAACAACAGACAAGACTAATAAAACCAGAAGGGATTCATTTTTAAAAAAATAATTTTTAGATGTTGATGGACCTTTATTTTATTCATTTATTTATATGTGGTACTGAGAATCAAACCCAGTGCCTCACACATGCTATTCAAGTGCTCTACCACGGAGCTACAACCCTAACCCCAGAAAGAAAATTCTATTGAAAATATCAACAAGTTTGAAAAAACCCTGAACATAATATCAAAAATCTTCTAGCAATAAAATTTCAAGGCATGCTTTCCTCCATTGCTCACTCCAAGACAATGTAATAGTGGTTAGGAGCATAAATAAAAGACTATAAACTATATGTGAAGAATTTGAAAACACAGTTAAGGTAGAAAACACCTGAGAAAAAATTAAAATTTGAAAGCACCATAAAAGAAAAAGAACCTTGAATATATGAATAACCACTGAATAAATTGAACCAGTAATTAAGACAGCCCATAACCCCTGCAAAGTAAGAAGTTGGGCAATTGAGTACAGATAAATTCTAGTCAGAGCTTAAAATTAGATATTGCTGCTTATTAGCTGTGACCTTTATGTAATCATAACTTTAACTCTCTGCTCATTTGTAGTCCCTAGATATCAATTGAAATGACAGTCCTTGATAAGCAAGAAAGCACAGATATAAATAATTTACTGAAATAGCCTGAAAAGTACAAAAATATATTTACTTGTTCTACAGATACTTATTGTAATTCTAACAGGTGCCAGACTTTTTTGCTTGATATTTTGTGCTGAAATTTAATATTTAAACTTGCTCTGAACTAAATAGGACTTGAGCTACAAGACAGGAGAGGAAATCATTTTGACACATATGATCCTAGGCAATAAAACATCTAGGTGCAGACAGTCAGGTATTAACTGACTTTACTTCAGTTTGTTCAGTTGGAAGCAGAGATGATGAATTTGCTTCAGACCGGACACTTGTCACTAAAATTTATACCTTTTTATTTTGCTATTTATCATTTTATTTGCTAGCAATAAGAAATGAACTGTGCACTATGTGTTTTTTTCTTATGAGTCATCTATCTAAAAAGTTTGATGTTATTTTTCAGTGATAATTTTTTTTCAGGAGCTGAGGTTTAGAGTTCAGTTGTAGAGGGCTTGTGTAGCATGTGTGGGGCACTGGATTCAATTCTCAGTATCACACATAAAAAAAAGGTCCATTGACAACTAAAACAAAAAATAAACTGTGCACAATGAAATTCAATGCATTCTGCTGTCATGTGTAACTAAGTAGAACATTTGTGTATAGAGGGTAAAGAGGGGTGGGAGGGGTGGGGGGAAGGGAAAAATAACAGAATGAATCAAACAACAATACTCTATGTAAATTTATGATTACACAATAAAAAATATTTTAAAAATACATTTTCAACTCTCAAAGAGATATTTCTTCTAAATATAGGAAGATAAACAATCCTCATTTTTAGTTTACTAAGAAACATCTTTGTAGTGCTCTGGAAAACTGATGACAAATTCCAAAATATACTATTAGAAATTATGGATTTATAAAGGGTCTGATTTAAGTTTTTTCCTCAATATTTAAAGCAAATCAGCATTCCTAGATAGCCTAGAACCTTTTAAAAACAGTATTTGAATATGCTTTAGTAACATCTAAATTATGTACTTTTTTCTAGTAGCCTGTCATATTGAACAATTAAGTTCATTATATGGGCTTTGTTCTTCTTTGCTCTAGGTAATTTTGTAATTGTCATCTGTAAATCATTCTATAAAATGGATTGGCAATTGATTCATCACAGGGTTGATGAGAGAGCAAATCTACTATGGTCTGTTTAGGAATGTAAGGAACCCCATTTTTCACAGGGGATTTGTAATAATTATTTTATTTTTTTGCCCCCTGCAGTTCCCCACACTGCTTAATAGTTAAACGTCAGTGCTAATCATGTCTGGACAGAGCTGCTTCACCAGTGCTGCTTTATTTGAGCTCTCAGAAATTCTCATGCAGTCTGGCTGAATTTAAAAGCTCGTTAACTGATCAAGTTTGTCCCCCTTGGCTAGTTGACCTGTGTCAAAAGAACATTGTGAACTAATCTATCCATTTGGTTTGCACTTTTCATAACATGGATAGCCTACTTTTATGTTGGCATTTTTAAAAACCATTTTTATATATCCAGGTATATATGATAATCCATTTTGCATTAAGCGAATTTTATTTTTTTGTTTTTATATGCTTTTAGCTCTTAAGCACTGAGCAATGTTGACAGTGAAGAAATTTTCTTAATGTTTTCAGTGGAACTAAGGATGTGAACATTTTATCTCTTTAATTCTGCATATGCTGAGCTGTGCTTGTATACACACTATAACCAGCTGTGCCTTCCTTTGCATTCAGTTTTATGTAAAAGATTTGTGTACATTTAGAAATTAGAGAAAATATTTGAAAGACAAAAATTAGTACCAAAGAACTCTCTAGTAAAATTTCATTACTTTTTCAATAGGCAAAATATGAAATAATATTTATATCACTTTTCCCTTTTACCTTTCAATTATATAAGAATTGCCTTAGAATCTCTTTTCAATTAAAATTATGTAAATCTAATATCCAAGTAACATTTTTGTAAGAGTAAACTGAGCCATATTTAGACAATAAACATTCATAAAATAAAAATGTTCTGAAGAGCATTTTCTAAACTTTGAAGCCACTTAGATATTCATATATTTTCTTCACCCTAACAAAAATCTGTAATTGATAGTCACCATTCCATAGCATCCAGACTTCTATACTTTCTAGTTGAGCATATTATTTCAAGATTAGCCCTGATTCTATCTATAGAAAAATCACACCCACCTGATATATTTACTGTCGCAATAGAAGTTGAGTTTCTCTAAATACCTGCAACCATAACTAAAATGTAGAAATCTAATATTTTGAAAGCTCACTGGTGATGAACTTGAAACAACAAAGAAGTGATTTTGTAGCCCTTTTGTGAGGATAGTCACAATTTTTGATGGATCAAAAAATATACTATACTTCAAATATCAAACTAGGCAATGAAGGCATTGCTTGTGGAAACTGAGACGTGATAAATTGTTTTATATTTTACTAAATTGTTGGTAATATTGGAAGAAAACCTGGCAAAAATTCTTCAGGAATCACATCACTGTGGAAGTACCTGGAAATACAACAAAGAGATTCTTTTGTGTAGTATAGATTAGAATAGTGATAAAACGCTTTCTGTTGTGATAAAAAAAAAATAAAATAAAACATGAGGTACCATGACAGTGGCACCAAACCTATACAAGGGTCAGGAATGTTCCAAAGTAGATAAATGAGCTAGAAAGTGCCCATTGAAGATTAGGTTAACTGTAATCTTTGACTTCAAAGTAACACAAATCAACTTAAAATGTAATAAAGTTTGTCCCCATGCACTAGTTTAACTGTGTCAAAAGGACATTATGAAATCATCTGTCGATTTAGTTTGCAATTTTTTATAACATGGACAGTCTACATTTATTAAATAGCTGATCCAAACCAGGCATTAAATGGCAGGGGTTATGAAAAAGCTAAAAAGTGAACTTTGAGAAAACATATTATTTAAATTTTCAAAAACTAAAATTAGGCTTGGTTAGAAATTTAGATTTTCTAACTAGTCAAACTTCTCTCTCTTGTGTGGAGACACAGGTTTTTAGGAAAAAAATTCAACAACTCCAGTAAGCTGTAACTGTAAAGTAATGGGACTGGCTCCAAAATCCACAAACAGACACTACTGGTACTCTGTGGGGGCGCCTGGCTCTCCTTGCAGTGCTTGACAGAGTTCCACTCTAGGATGATTGCAGAGACTCATCCTAAAAGGATTGCATGCCGGATGTATGCCTCCCTAGCTTGGATGTTATTCTGGGAGTTTTCCTAATAATACATTACTCACTTCAGTCTGGGGATCTTGCTAGAGGTGATGTGAATAATTCTACAAATTTCCAGAAAAACATCATGGAGACAAAACACATGTTGAAACCATGTGATGCTAACCTCACTACAGAAGAATGTTTTTATTATGTTAAAAAACAAACACTGCATTTACTGGCACAGCCAGAACCTGTCAGGGCACAGAAACTTATAGATAACAATGTTTCCCCAAGTTCTAAGCACAAAGCGCCTCCCACAGTAGCTACTAGATATGGACCAGCTTATTTTATCAATGGCAAAGCCCTGGTACACCCTAAAGGCAAGCCCTTAGAGAAGATAGATATAGATCTCCCCCTGTCTAACAGGGTGGTTTAATCCAGATGATGGTTTTGTTTATGTGTGGTGGTAAGGTAGAAGAATAAGGTTTCACACCATTCCTTCCTTCCTACAAAGAATAGGTCACCCCTATAATAAACATTGGTACACAATGCCCTGTTCTGGAAAAAAGAGCTACATAAGATAATATAATCTATTCAGTAAAAATACTTGGCCATGAGAACCACTGTGACCACTGCCCTCCTGTAGCCCTTAACTCAGCAATTTAGATATTAACCAGATGGACCTAGTAGAGATGGTCACATGACATTATTCATCTATCGCTTTACCGCAAAAATAATAAAAATAGTCTTAGGTCATATAGAGTTTAGATATTAAGGAAATGAACATTGTATTAGCTCATTGATGTAATTAGATATGCTTAAAACAATTGTGATTAGGTAAGGATGATCTGTAAGGTTACTGTTTTCTCATAATCTTTCAGTAAATACAATTTCTGCCTATGCTTTGGAAACTTCTTTGATTTTATTAATCATAAGCCTGTCATCATAGCCTGAAGAAAAATGTATATAAACCCAGCCTTCCCCAGAATAAAGTGGGATTGATTGTACCATAACTAGAGTCTGTGTCTTTCATTCTACATCTATCACTGACACTGTCTCCCAGTGCCCCATTTACCAGTGTGGAACCCATGGACTCCTGCTAGGGCTGGACCCCGGCAGTACTCCTTCATAGGTTAAGTCTTTAATAAAATAAAAGGAGCTGGTTCAGGGAATTGGCAATTTTTTAAAGTGACATGTGTGAGCTAGAAGCTAAAAGGGGCCTTTGAGAATGCTTCCTTCTACCTGTTTCTTGATCAGGACAGGTTTTCAGAAGAAACTGGGAGTTGCCAGTGTCCACTGAACTCACTGAATGTAGAACAGTGATGGGTGTTCCAATTTAAGTTCCCCAAAGCATAGCTGTAATAACTACTTGTCCAAAACAGTTAGGAAAAATCTTTAAAAATTTAGGATAAGGACTGGGGTTATAACTCAATGCATAACTAAGTGGGGAAGTAGAGCATTTCCTTAGCACCACAAATAAATAAATAAAAGAGAGGTCCATTGACAACTAAACATTTTTTTTATTTTTTATTTTTCAGGAAAAAATGCACCAAACACATTCACATTTCTTTTCTTTTTTTTTAAAGCAAATGACAAAGACCCAGTTTACCAGCTTTTTTAAACCTAAGCTTAACATTACATATTTAAACAATTGTCAAAACTTTATTAAGTTGCCAGCATTCATGAACAACTAGAAAACATCCTTAAATTTATATTAAGCAAGAAATGTATTACCATTAATGCATTAATATCTTTCATTACTAAATACTGGGGGGGGGGGCAAATTATTTCTACAGGAGATTCATCCTGGCAATGTTAGCTCACAGCAGGCTGACACTACTTGGCTCACATGTCAAACAGAATGGAAAGCAGATCCATGCTGGTGTTAGAATACAATCTTTTCCTAGCACTACTCAAAGTCAAGGCTCACCTTGGATTATGTTTAATAAAAAAGCAAAGTGCATACAGAGATTACAACAATTTTAAAGACAAATAAATGGTCCTATCGTGTGGTCCCAACAATAAACTCAAAAGTCTATGACAAATAGGGGCTCCAATGAGCTATTTATAAATACTTTAGATGAAGTAAAATTATATTGAAAGTCAAGTTCCTCTGAAATCTTCAAAAAAAGTTTCTGTTTATCCTCAAATAGTGCTTGTTGAGAGATCCAAGACGGCGGACTAGAGGGAGGTTGCGTTCCTTGTTGCTCCATAATGCCGGATTCAAACAGAGGATATCTGTTTCTCGGTGAGGTAGTTTTTGCTACTTATCGATCCCCTGGTGTTTACCCATTTGTCTGATGTGATGACGTGCAGTCTGTCATCATATCGACGCCTATTTTGAGAGCAGATGGCTCACTGTCATGCGTCTATCATCCACCATTTGCCTGCCTCTCGCCTGTCCATCACCTGCCTTTCTCCTATCCATCACCCAGCACTCGAGGTTCACCTCCTGATCGTCTGACAGCTGCCAGCAAACTGATTGCCAACTACCAGTGGAGAACCAGCTGCTTGCTGCTGCCTGGAAGTTCACTGTTACAGTACCTGCAGGTTTGACTACATGTGGCTGCGGCCATTTTGAGACAACAGCCAGGCCCCATAGGACACATGGCCGGACTGACTGAGCCCCATCTCCAGGATCCCTCAGTCCGACTGATCACTCCCTGCCTCTGGGGCTGTCACATCGACTGACTGCTCCCTTCTGCAGGACCCCCAGAACAACTGACTGCACCCTATCACCGGGACCCCAGACGGACTGATTGCAATGGCCTCCAGGATCCCACAACCACACCAAACACATGGAAACTCCAGGACCCCTGCCGGACGAACTGCATCCCATCTCCAGGACCTCCAGTTGACCACGTCCACCCCTGAGCTGCAGCTCCCCATTTGCCAACACATTTCAAAGCCAGAGCAGACAACTTGGATAATCCTGGATGCCTTCGTGTCTATCTTTGGGTGGGGCAAATCCCATCCTGAGATGCCTGCTGGAGGCTTGAAGCTCATTGTCAGGTACTTCTCATGCATCAGGCTACTGAACACTGGGAGGTTTCATTAGTATATGACTATTATACAGTAGATTTTCTTTTTTCTCCAATTTAAAAAAAATTGTTTTTATTTCTTTACTTTTCTTGCTCTCTTTCCATTTTGTTTTCCTGTTCCGTCAGAGTCTCTTTCTCCCTTTTTTGCATGCTAGCATCCGATCTCTTTTGATTACACTCTCACCCTTTCTATTTTCTAGAACTTCTGTATATTTTCTTATCCCATTAACAGCCACATTCTACATCCCTCTGCATCCTCTTTGTCCTCCAATAGGAACTGCAGACATTACTGCAAACCTGTTTGTTTTACCGAAGATAATATTTGAACTCACTTTGTTTATTATGAAATTATGTTATTGTCCCCATAGGGGATATTTGGTCTAGGATTGCACAGTGTCTGATTTGAGCACTGCTAATATTGATCTCCCCTTAAAGAAAGGGTTTTGGAAACCTATAGGGCCACTATAAGCCTATAGGGGGAAATCTGAAATACCCCAGATCTGCACTGCTAGAGGGGAAGATACATGAACAACATGAAAAAACAAGGGAAGAAAATGATCCAAACAAATATAGATTCTATAGTAATAGAATCCAATGATAGTATGTTAGGAGAAATGTCAGAAAAGGACCTCAGATTATACATGATTAAGATGATTCATGAAGCAAATGATGAGATAAGAGAGCAAATGCAGGCAATGAATGATAATACCAATAAGCTGAAAGAACAGCTGCAGGAAGCAAAATATCATTTCAACAAAGAGATAGAGATCCTCAAAAAAAAAAAAAAACAAAAAAACGGAAGTCCTTGAAATGAAGGAGACAATAAACCAAATAAAAAACTCAATGGAAAGCATCAACAACAGACTACACCACTTGGAAGACAGAACCTCAGACAATGAAGACAAAATATTTAATCTTGAAAATAAAGTTGCCCAAACAGAGAAGATAGTAAGAAATCATGAACAGAATCTCTAAGAACTATGGGACATCATGAAAAGACCAAATTTAGGAATGATTCGGATTGAGAAAGGCACAGAGATACAAACCAAAGGAATGAACAACCTATTCAATGAAATAACATCAGAAAATTTCCCAAACCTGAAGAATGAAATGGAAAATCAAATACAAGAAGCTTAGACAACACTAAATGCACAGAATCACAACAGATCCACACCAATACACATTATAATGAAAATGGCTAACATTCAAAATAAAGATAGGATTTTGAAGGCCACAAGAGAAAAGCATCAGATTACATACAGGGAGAGACCAATATGGAGACCAACAGACTTCTCAACCCAGACTCTAAAAGCTAGAAGGGCCTGGAACAATATATTTCAAGCTCTGAAAGTACATGGTTGCCAACCAAGAATCCTATACCCAGTAAAACTAACCTTCAGATTTGAAGATGAAATAAAATCCTTCCATGATAAACAAAAGTTAAAAGAATTTACAAATAGAAAGCCTGCATTACAGAATGTTCTCAACAAAATATTCCATGAGGAGGAAATGAAAAACAACAATGGAGTTCAGCAAATGGAGGAACTACCTTAGAGAAAAAACACTCAAAGGAGAAACCAAGACAACTTAAAACAAAAATAAGCCAAATGACTGGGAATACAAATTATTTTTCAATAATAACCCTGAACGTTAATGGACTAAACTCATCAATCAAAAGACATAGATTGGCAGAATGGATTAAAAAGAAAGACCCAATAATATGCTGCCTGCAAGAGACTCACTTCATAGAAAAAGACATCCACAGACTAAAGGTGAAAGGATGAGAAAAAAGCCTACCATGCACATGGATTCAGTAAAAAAGCAGGGGTTTCTATCCTTATATCAGATAAAGTGGACTTCAAGCCAAAGTTAGTCAGAAGGGAAAAAGAAGGACATTTCATACTGCTTAAGGGAACCATAAATCAGGAAGACATAATGATAGTAAATATTTATGCCCCAAACAATGATGCATCCCTGTACATCAAACAAATTCTTCTCAATTTCAAGAATCACATAGACCACAACACAATAATTCTGGGTGACTTTAATGAACTGCTGTCACCACTAGATAGATCCTCCAAACAAAATCCAACCAAAGAAACCATAGAACTCAATAACACAATCAATAAGCTAGACTTAATAGACATATATAGAACATTCCATCCATCAAAGAGCGGATACACTTTCTTCTCAGCAGCACATGGAACCTTCTCAAAAATAGACCATATATTATGCCACAAAGCAGCCCTTTGGAAATGCAAAAAAATAGAGATACTGCCTTGTGTTCTATCAGATCATAATGGACTGTGAGTAGAAATCAATGAAAAAATAAAAAAGGGAAATTACTCCAACATTTGGAGACTAAATAATATGCTATTGAATGAAACATGGAAAACAAAAAACATCAGGGAGGAGATTAAAAAATTCTTAGAGGTCAATGAGATTGATAATACAACATATCCAAATCTCCAGACATTATGAAAGCGGTACTAAGAGGAAAATTCATTGCATGGAGCACATTCCAGAAAAGAATGAAAAGTCAACAACTAAATGACCTAACATTACAGCTCAAAGCCATAGAAAAGGAAGAACAGAATAACAGCAAAATTAGTACAAGACAGGAAAAAATTAAAATCAGAGCTGAAATCAATGAAATTGAAACAAAAGAAACTATTCAAATAATTGACAAAACAAAAAGTTGGTTATATGAGAAAGTCAACTAAATAGATAAACCTTTAGCCACATTAACAAAGAGAAGGAGAGAGAAGACTCAAATTACCAAAATGCGTAATGCAAAAGGAAATATCATGACAGACACCACTGAGATACAGAACATAATGAGAAGCTACTTTGAAAATCTGTATTCCAACAAAATAGAAAGTACTGAAGATATTGACAAATTTCTAGGGGCATATGCTCCTCCCAAACTGAACCAGGAGGACATACACAATTTATAAAGATCAATATCAAGCAATGAAATAGAAGAAGCCATTAAAAATCTACCATCCAAGAAAAGTCCAGGACCAGATGGATTCTCAGTCGAGGTCTACAAGACCTTCAAAAAGAACTCATTCCAATACTTCTCAAAGTATTCCAGGAAATAGAAAAGGAGGGTACCCTACCAAACTCATTCTATGATGCTAATATCACCCTCATACCCAAAGCAGGAAAAGACACAGCAAGGAAAGAAAATTTTAGACCATTATCCTTTATGAATATAGATGAAATGATCTTTAACAAAATATTGGCAAACCATATCCAAAAACATATTAAGAAAATTGTGCACCACGATCAAGCGGGGTTCATACCTGGAATACAAGGAAGGTTCAACATTCATAAATCAGTAAACGTAATCCATCATGTCAATAGACTTAAGGATAAGAATCATATGATTATTTCAAATGATGCAGAAAAGCGTTCAACAAAATACAACACCCCTTCATGCTCAAAACACTAGAAAAAATAGGGATAGTAGGAACATACCTGAACGTTGTAAAGGCTATGTATGCTTAGCCCACAGCCAACATCATTCTTAATGGAGAAAAACTGAAACCATTCCCTTTAAAAACGGGAACAAGACAGGGATGTCCTCTTTCACCACTTCTATTCAACATTGTCCTCAAAACTCTAGCCAGAGCCATTAGGCAGACTAAAGAAATTAAAGGGATAAGAATAGGAAAAGAGGAACTTAAGTTGTCACTATTTGCGGATGACTTGATTCTATATTTAGAGTATCCAAAAACCTCTTCCAGTAAACTTCTAGACCTCATCAAGAAATTCAGCAAAATAGCACGTTATAAAAACAACATGCATAAATCTAATGCATTTTTATATGCAAACGACAAAATGGCTGAAAGGGAAATGAGGAAAACAACTCCATTTGCAATAGCCCCCAAAAAATAAAATACTTGGGCATCCATATAACAAAAGAGGTAAAATACCTCTATGATCAAAACTACAAAACATTGAAGAAGGAAATTAAGGAAGACCGTAGAAGATGGAAAGATCTCCCATGTTCTTGGATAGGAAGAATTAATATTGTCAAAATGGCCATACTACCAAAAGTGCTATACAGATTCAATGCAATTCCAATTAAAATCCCAATGATATACCTTACAGAAATAGAGCAAATAGTCATGAAATTCTCTGGAAGCATAAGAAACCCAGAATAGCTAAAGAGATTCTTAGCAGGAAGAATGAAACAGGGGGTATTGCAAAACTAGAACTTCAACTATACTACAAAGCAATAGTAACAAAAACAGCATGGTATTGGCACCAAAATAGACAGGTAGATCAATGGTACAGAATAGAGGACATGGACACAAACTCAAATAAATACAATTTTCTAATACTAGAGAAAGGTGCCAAAAATATGCAATGGAGAAAAGATAGCCTCTTCAACAAATGGTACTGGGAAAACTGGAAATATGCAAGAGAATGAAATTAAACCCCCATCTCTCACCCTGCACAAAACTCAGCTCACAATGGATCAAAGACCTTGAAATCAGACCACAGACCCTGCATTTTATAGAAGAAAATGTAGGTCCAAATATTCACCTTGTTGGCTTAGGATCAGACTTCCTTTACAGGACTCCCATAGCACAAGAAATAAAAGCAAGAATCAATAACTGGGATAGATTCAAACTAAATAGCTTTCTCTCAGCAAAGGAAACTATCAGCAATGTGAAGAGAGAGCCTACAGAGTGGAAGAATATCTTTGCCACTCATACTTCAGATAGAGCACTAATTTCCAGAATATATAAAGAACTCAAAAACCCTACACCAAGAATACAAATAACCCAATCAACAAATGGGCAAAGGAAATGAACAGACACTTCACCAAAGAATATCTACAAGCAATCAACAAACATGAAAAAATGTTCAACATCTTTAGTAATAAGAGAAATGCAAATCAAAGCTACACTAAGATTCCATCTCACTCCAATTCGAATGGCAATTATCAAGAATATAAGCAACAGTAGGTGTTGGAGAGAATGTGGGGAAAAAGGTACACTCATACATTGCTGGTGGGGTTGCAAATTAGTGCAGCCACTCTGGAAAGCAGTGTGGCTATTCCTTAGAAAACTTGGAATGGTCCTACCATTTGACCCAGCTATCCCACTCCTCGGCCTATACCAAAAGGACTTAAAATCAGCATACTACAGAGATACAGCCACATCAATGTTCATAGCTGCTCCATTCACAATAGCCAGACTATGGAACCAAACTAGATGTCCTTCAATTGATGAATGGATAAAGAAACTGTGGTATATATATACAATGGAATATTACTCAGCCATAAAGAATAAAAAAATTATGGCATTTGCAGGCAAATGGATGAAATTGGAGAATGTCATGCTAAGTGAGATAAGCCAATCTCAAAAATTCAAAAGATGAATGATCTCACTGATAAGCGGATGATGACATTTAATGGGGGGTGGAAGGGGGCAAGAATGGAGGAAGGAGGGATTGTATAGAGGGAAAAGAGGGGTGGGAGGGGTCAGGGGAAGGAAAAAATAATGGAATGCATCAAACACCAATACTCTGTAAATGTATGAATATGCAAATGGTATGCTGTTACTCCATGTACAAACAGAAACAACATGTATCCCACTTGTTTACAATAAAAAAATAAATAAATAAATAAAATAGTGCTTGTTATTGTTTAACATTTCTGTTTAATGTGTGTGTTGAATTATTTGTTATTGAAGCGTAGCAGCTGCTCCTTACCATTTATTGTTAAGGACTTTAACTGGCCGTCGTTTTCAACGTCTACTCTTTCTTTACCATTCTCGACAATTCTCTTTGTAGTGATTTTTCTGCCATTTACTATTTTGGTAGAAGTTGATATAGATTTGAAATTACCCATCCTGCTGCCGCCAAATGATGTAGAAGAGAATGAAGAAAGCCACCATGATCTAGTGACCCAAATGAAGTAAATCCTGTATCAAATGAAGAAAATCCATCTCCAAATAATGAAAATGCACTGAAAGCAGAGAAAAATGAGCCGGTACCTCGATTTCTGCTTCCTCGGGTATCCCTTTGGTGTCCAAAAATGTCTTCAAGTGGGTCTTCAAAGAAGTCGAACGAAAACGGGTCCCTTCCACCAAAAAATTCCCTGATGACATCATCTGGATTCTGGAACGTGAAGCCAAACTCAAAAGGACTGTCAAAATGACTTCCACCTCCACCATTTAAGGCTTCTTTGCCATACTTGGCATATATGTCCCATTTTTTAGCATCTGATAACACCTCATAGGCCTCAGCTACTTGTTTGAATTTTCTCTCTGCTTCTTATTTATTCTCAGGATTTTTGTCTGGATGCCACTTTATGCCAGTTTCTGATATGCCTTTTTGATATCCTCGGGAGAGACATGTCTCTGCATGCCTAGAACTTCATAGTAATCCACCATGTTTTAACAGATTGTTGGAACAAGTCTGAGGATGGGTGGATGGGACGGGGCGGGACAGGGCAGGCCAGGCGGCTGTGTGCTCATGGTCTGGCAGGGCTGTGTTGATGGTGGTGGCAGCCTAAATATTTTTTTAAAAACTGTAGAATAAAAGAACACATTCAAAACATAAGATTCTTATAGAGAAACTAAAATAAGTCAATTGGCAAGAATTTCAACTAAAAATTTAATATATTTTTAAAATTAAATGTTGATTGGAAATATTCAAATGAATAGAAATCTTATTTCTTAGTATCTTTCTTCCTCAAAATACCTTAACTAAACTCTAGATTCACTTACTAGAAATGGGAAAATAAAATCTTTGATGTATCAAAATGCTCTATGCAGTGACAATAGTAGAAATGGAGAATAACTCTCAGAGCACTGCCTTATGTTATTGTGTGTTCCTAAAATAAGTACTTTAGTCAAAATCAGCTCCAAAGGGCCACAAACCCCCCACCTTCTTTTAATGTTTTCTTGATCAGTATTAAAGTTCTATGGCTGAAGATTTTTAGATCTATACAACCTGAACATTAGTCTCTGTGCATGTCTTTTCTGTGATTGCAAATCTTCATTCACTTTCACATTTGTATCATTTTTACTGTGATATTATTTTTGTGCAATAAATACTTTGTGATGAGAGATGTTTAGACATAGTATTTTGGTTCTATTCTATTTACTTGGAATGACCCAAACTTTACTTTTTCCATATGGAAACAAGTTTGGAAATGTATCTTATTACCTACCATTAAATATGGAACATCAAAAAACACTTTAAATACAGATATATAAAGAAGTACATATAATTATTGAGATTGAGTTTGAAAGAGTGGAAAGGGTTTTACAAATGGTCCCTTGATCATTTGAATCTTAAATTTTATCAAATGCTCTGTACTGAGAAGGGAGAAATGATGAAGAAGAAAAAAACAGAATCATTGTTCTTCCTTTAGGCTACTTTTTTGATAGAGAAGAATGTGAACTTCCAGGTTTGGTGACAGAAGTTACTAGTCTAACCAATCTCATTTCCAGGCTGGCCTACCTCTGGCTTTCATGGGTGAATTCAAAAATGTCTCCATCTGTCTGATACAGAAATACTGGTGTGCATGTAGGGGAGGAGAGGCAGGAGAAAATAATAGAAAAATGGAGATCCAGACTGACAGGTTTAGTACCCCTAGTGAGACAGAAATGGTCACAGAGAACTGTTAGTCACACAATTTTTAATGTATTCTTGTAAGTAGAGTAGAAAATCATTCAGTTTGTGAAGAAACAAACATTTGAAAAAAAAAAACTGTTACTGGTACCTCTTCTCAAGAAGGAAACAAATTTCTTTAGTCCGGTTTATACATAAAATAGTTTAACTCAAACAGATTTACAAAATGCCATTTTATATTTAAATATGAACAGGCACTTCTCTTCCACATGCACACTCCCTTTCTTAACATTACCTGGAACTGTAGGACCCTATCCACAGGGTTGCCACTGGAGAACACACCATATTTACTACCCTCACCCAGATGAGTCAGGTCCCTAAGACTGTCTTTTATTTCACTAGATGACATAATTTCAGTAAGTGTCAGCAACTATTTATAAGCTACTTACCATGGATATGTGTTGTTCCAAACTTTTGTCAGAGCTTATTTTTTCTGTCCTCTGAACAACCTTATGGGGAAACTACTATCATATAGTATTCTGTAGATGAAGAAATGGAGGCCCAGAGTGATTGCCTAACTGGTTCAAGGACACTGAGTTAGCTAGATTTCATAACCTGCATTGAATATAGATGCCGTGATCTTAACCTGTATGTGCTTCAAAAGAATCTAAACTTACAACTTTCCTTAGTTCCTACAAAGTGCTATGTTATTATCCAGTCACCAGGCACATCTTCATGCTCATCTTTATGAGTTATCCAGGCATCTCAATTGCAGCAGAGCTAAGGTGGAAGCAGCCATTATTATTCCTATCCCAGTCCCTCCTATTTATCTCTCTGCGTACTCTTACAAATGTGCATCTGTAACCTAGCCCATATATAGAGTGTCTGTATTAGTAACATGATTGTAAGTTTTTTCCAGTAAGTTAATTTTTCTACTTCTCTTAGAAACTGCCAATGAAAAGTCTTCCTCAACACAATAGATCAAAAATTCACCCAGGCATTGTGATGCATGCCTATAATCCCAGCAGCTGGGGAGGCAGAGGCAGGAGGACAGTGAGTTTAAAGCCAGTCTCAGCAAAGCAAGGCACAAAGCAACTCAGTGAGACCCTGTCTTTAAACAAAATAAAAAGTTAAAAAGATAAAAATTCAAGCAGCTTTATATTTACTAACTTAGTGATAGTCTTTCTATCTTAGTCTAATAGAATATTGGTGAGTTCAATGGATTTTCTAGATCAGTGATGGCATCTTTTGACTTCAGCTAAAAATCGTGATAACTCAGGGAAACTCCTATCTACCTAAACCCAGAATCTAAACTTCATGTCCGAAAATAAGTTCCAGTTGTGAACTGAAAAGGAAATAGGGGAAAATACTGTAATGTTCCTTGTGTCTACAGTAATACATTAAAAACCTTGAAGATTTCAAGTTTGCTACATATATTTGCTGATATACATTACACACACACACACACACACACACACACACACACACAGATTTCTCAGTAGCCCACTCATGAGCTTCTATTGCCTCTTGCCATTTTTAAATGGATGACCTTGATAATGAGAAATATAATCAATTAAAGAATATATGTTAGAAATTTAAGAAACAGAACCAATGATATTAGAATTTTAAAAAATTAAAAAATAAATGTGTTTTAAAACTACACAAAACAAAAATAACTTAAAAAACACAAAGCAGAGAATCAAAATAGTTTTACCAAAAAAAAAAAACTAACTGAAAAACAAGGAAATATCAGAGGACTCAAAGTAAAAAAGCCATTTGAGAAAAATCAAATAGCTAATTGGCAGAACTAAGTCCTTCCTTATCAGGAATTATTTTAATGTTAAATGTTCACAAGTCTAATGTTAAAATGCAAACATTTGAAGAATGACTAAAAAATAGTACATCAATATACTATCCAAAAGAGACTTTTTTAGATATATATACAGACACACACACACTCAAAGAGGTTGAAAGTAAAAGAACAGATAAACATATTCCAACCAAATAGTAACCAAAAGTGGAACAGGGTGGCCTTACTTTTGTTTGGAAAAAATAGACTAAGAAAAATTACAAGAGATGGAGGACATTATATATAGATAAATGTTCACTTTATTAAGAAGATAGAGAACCACTATGATCATATATGCACCCAATATAAGAAGCAACATAATACCTACTGTTTGATTTTATGACATATAAGATTCATAATTCCCTATGGTCTTTACTGATAGAAAATGCTATCCTACCATTTCTGTTCATTGTATCAACCAACATTGTGGATGTCACAATAGGAAATAAGTATATAATTTGATCCAATATGTCCTATGCATAAGTTTTAGTTGTTATTTATTTCCCCCAATCTGTGAGGCACCCTAAGCCTCCAGGATTCCTCAAAGTTTCTAGAGTAGAAGCCCTCCTTCTTCAGATCCATTTGAACAGGTGTGTAGACACATAAAAAATATTTGAAAGCAATGGAAGAAAACATCCAAAACAAAACTGTGTGATTCAATAATAGACTCCACTAACACTGAAAATGCAGAAATGTCAGGTGAGGAATTTAGAAAGTACACAGATAAGATAATCTAAGAGGTAAAATATGATGGAAAGATTAAAATCACAGAGAAAATACAAGAAGTAAAAGATCACTTTATTATGGAGTCAGAGATTTTGAAGAAAAATTAACTGGTAATTCTTTTTTTATGTGGTGTTTCAGATAAAACCCAGTGCCTCATGCATGCTAGGCAAGTGCTCTACAACTGAGTCACAACCCCAGCCCCAATTGATAATTCTTTAAATGGAAGACTCAATAAAACAAATTTGAAATTCAGTGGAAAGCACTACCAAAAGACTAGATCATTTTAAAGATTTTAGGCAACAAAGGCAATATACATAATCTTAAAACTTAACTTGATCATGTTAAAGATGTTAAGAGACCATGAACAACATTTTCAAAAAATATGAGATGATATTACAAGATCAGATCTAGGATTTCCAGGGGCTCTGAGGTACAAATTAAAGAAATGCACATTAATTTCAATAAAATAATAATGGAAACACTTCTAAATCTTAAAAACATTATGGAAAATCAAATAGAGGAGTCAAACAGGGCTCCAAATATACAAAATTACAACAAACCCATTTCAAGGGACATGTATTAATCAGGGTTCCCTAGAGGAACAGAATCAAAGGAAGTATGACTATAAAAGGGGATTTATTGGATTGGCTTACATGACTTGAAGCTGAATAGTCCACAATGGCTCTCTGTAGCAGGAGACCTGGAAGAACCAGAAGCTACACAGTCCAAGATAGAGAAACCCCAAAATAAGAAGGACCAAATAGTGCTAACCTAGTTTGAGAACAAGGCTTCTGGAAACTACATGGAGATTCACTGGCAGAGTCTGTTTTGGAAGAGTGAAAAAGTGAGAGTCTGATATCCTCAGATAATCCAAGTACTGATCAACAACCTCTTCAAGAAGAGCCGATCTTGTATCTGCATCTGCTTCCTTGTTCTTCCAGTATTTATTCCATCCTATTAGGCAGTGCTACCCCCACTTAGAGAGGATCTCCTCTTCAATTCACTATCCCATGTTCCAATCATTCCTAAACACACCCTCATTGACACACCCAGAGACCTTTTAATCATCAGCATCTCTTAAACAAGTCAAATTGATAATTCAAATTAAGGATTACAAGACATTATTATAAAAATACCTAACTCACAGAAAATGGACAGAATTTGAAAAGCATCTAGAGAGAAATGAGTGGTCAGATTTACAAATTAACCATTGTAGATTTCAGCTGAATTTTCAACCCAAATGCCAAAAGCTAGGAGGGCTTGAAATATTTTGCACAGAATTCTAAAGGACAAAGTATACTATCCAAGGATACTATAACCAGGAATATTAAGGTTCATATTTGAGGTAAAATAAAAACATTCCGTGATAAACAAAACTTAAAAGAATTCACAGGTTGAAAGTTGGAACTACAAAACAAATTCTGTAAAATAATTCATGAATAAGACATGAAGAAAACATGAAAACCATCACAGAATGAAACTATACTAGAAAAATCAAAGGAAAATCAAATTCAACTTTAAAAGTAGAAATAAATCAATGTGACAGGAAATAAAATAATAATTGTGTGCTAAAATGGGCTTGATTCATCAATCAAAAGACAGATTTTATTAAAACACTAGACTCAACAAGCTGTTTCCAAGAGACTCAGCTCATAGACAAAGACATACACAGACTGAAGAAAAAATAGATGGTAAAAACCTTATCACTCACATGGATCAATAAGGAAACAGGTGTTTCTACTCTCATATCTGATAAAGTAAGATTCAAGCAAAGTTAATCAAAAGAGACAAAGAAATCCATTTCATAATGCTAAAGGGAGAGAAAAAGGAGGTCATTTCATAGTGCTTAAGGGAGTCATGAAATAATAAGAATTAAGAGTTGTAACCATTTATGACCCCAAAATGGAGCATCTACATATATCAATCAAACCCTTCTCAATATGAAGAATCAAAAAGACCACAAGACACTCAGTAATTGTAGTAATCATCTCTCATTATTAGAGAGATTATACAAAAACTTAATAAACAATGTACAGAACTATAAAAGGACAATTTAGACTATATATTTATACTTATATTAATATATGTATAACATTTAATCCATCAGTGACTGAATACAATTTCTTCTTAGCAGTACCTGTAAAATTTTCTAAAATAGACCATATTTTAGGACACAAAGAAAATTTAGGCAATTTTAAAAATAGATAAATACCTTGCATTCTATGAGATCATAATGGTAAAGTAATTAGAAATAAGGGCTAAATAAAACTTACCCAAATACCTGGAGTTTGAAAAACTCACTAGGGAATGATCAATGGGGAGAAGAAGAAATTAGGGGTGATATAAAAATTACATAGAGGCAAAAAACAATAATGATGTAAAACACCATAACCTCCAGGACATTAAGAAGGTGATTTTAAGAAGAAAGTTTGTAACATTGAACTTTCAGTACAACAAGAAAACTTCATACATCAAAAAAAAATAAAAACCTGAAAGACACCAAATAAATAATCTAACATTACATCTTATGACCCCAATATGAAAACAACAAATCAACAAAGAAATTAGTATAAAACAGGAAATAGTTAAAATCAGAGTCAAAATCAATAAAATTGATCAAAAAGTGGTTCTCTGAAAAAATAAGCAAAATTAATTAACACATATTCAAGCTAAGAAAGAAAGAAAAATTAATTTATTAAAATCTATGATAAAAAGGAAAATATCACTAAAGGTACTACTGAAATATAGAGGGTAATCAAAAGCTATTTTGAGAATTTATATTCCAATGAGATAGAAAATCTTGAAGATGTTGACAAATTTTTAAAGACATATAACATACCACTAATTGAATCAGGATTATATAAAAAATGTGAACAAATGAATTTCAAGTAATGAAATTAAAGATGCCATCAAAAGACTTCCAACTAAAAAAATCCCAGGGCCAGATGAATTCTCAGTTGAGTAACATCAGACTTTTAAGAATTCATACCAAACCTCCTTAAATTATTTTACAAAAATGAATGGAAGTAGACTCTTTGAAAGATATCCTTTGTAGTTTATATCACCCTGATATGAAAATCAGACAAAGATATATTAAGGAAAGAAAACTTTACACCAATATTCTTGATGAACATAGATAAAGGATTCTCAATAAAATAATGGCAAATTACATTAAAAAATTAAAAAGGTATGAACCATAATCAAATGCAGTTCTTCCAAAGAGCTGCAAGTTTCTTTTAACATATGGAAATCAATAAACATAATCCATCACATCAATAGACTTAAAGACAGGAATCACATGATTACCTCAATAGCTGCATGAAAGCATTTGGCAAAATGCATAATACAGTTGTGATCAAAACACTAGAAAAAGTAGGGATAGAAGGAACATAACTCAATATTGTAAAAGCTATATACACCAACAGCACAGCCAACAGCATTCTAAACAGAGAATAACTGAAACAATTCCCTCTAAAAAGAGGAACAAGAAAAGTATACCCTCTTTTACAACCTATTCATCAATGTTCTAGAATACCTACTCAAAACAATTAGGCAAAAGAAAGAAATTGAAGAAACACAGTTAGGAAAAGTAGTGCTATACCTATCCCTGTTTGCTAACAGTATGATCCCAGATTTACAAGATCCCAAAAATCCACCAGAAGCCTTGTAGAACTCATAAGTTTAATCAGAAAATTAGCAGGATTCAAAATTTACACTCGTAAATCAATTGTACACCTATATTCCAAGAAAAAATCAGCTCTAAGATAAATTAAGAAAACTAACCCATTCACAATACCTCTCAAATAGAAATAAACACAATACTTGGGAATTGATGTATCAAAGAAGTGAAAGACCTCTGTAGTGAAAAAAAAAAAAAAAAAACTAAATAAAGAAATTGAGGAAGACCCCAGAAGATGGAAGAACCACTCATATTATTGGATAGGCAGATTATTATTGCCAAGAATGTCATAGTACCAAAAGCACTACACAGACACAGTAAAAATTCCATAAAAATTCCAATGACCTTTTTCATTGAAATAAAAAAGCAGTCATAAAAATAAGAAGTCCAGAATATGTAAAGCAATTCTCAGCAAGAAAAGTGAAGCAGGAGGTGTAGAATAGAAGGCGCAGAGACAAACCCACATGAATATAGTTATCTCATACTAAACAAAGGCAACAAAAACATGCATTGGAGAAAAGATAGCCTCTTCAACAAATGGTGCTGGAAAAATTGGAAATCCATATGCAATAGATTGAAAGTTTACCCTATCCTCTACCCTATGCAAAACTCAACTCCACGTGGATCAAAGGAATAGTATTGGATCAGCAATGCTGCACACACTGGAAAAAAATTGTTAGACCAACAATGAAACATATTGGCACAGAAACTGACTCCTCAAAAAGATACTTAAAACACAAAAATTAAATTCAAAAGACAAGACTGGGATATAGTTCAGATGGTAGAGTGCTTGCCTAGTAAGCACAAGGCCTTGGGTTCATTCCCCACTACCAAAAAAAAAAAAAAAAATCAATGTAGATGTTCAGAGATGGATTTGCTGAGGGTGAGGATGAACAATGCCTACCCTACCTAGCCTTACCCAGTGCACTTACTCAGGCATTGGACATCGAGCTCTGAAGGCACAGATCTAATTTTATTTAGGGTTTCACATGGCATATATAGGAAAATTATCCAAACAGGTTAACACGCTTGTTAAAGTATAACAGAGTCAGCATATAGTTGAACTATACATTGAGGGTCCAGGTAGTATAAACAAACCAAGCATGCCTAAGCAATTCTGCCCAGCAACAGGTTTGAGACAAAGGACTGGAGGAATGGCAAGCTCCTGCACACAGCATGAGGCAAGGCAGTGCGGGAGAGCTCATATCACAGGTTTCTGTGATGCATGACAGAACGAGGCCTCCCCTCAGCTCAAACTCAGTCTCAGCAACTGAAAAGACCTTCATTACATGGCAAGTCTTCACCATTACCTCAGTTTCTCTCTTCAGACTATTTGGCTTACTTAGACCATGGTGTCACTGACAGCTGTCAGATAAGCTTGAGGAATATTCTCTACAGTTCAGTTGATAGAGTGCTTGCCTCGTAAGCACAAGGCCCTGAGATCAACCCCCAGTACCGGAAAAAAAAAAAAAAATAAGACAATAAATGTGATGGCATCAAACTAAAAAACATCTTCATAGCAAAAGACACAATCAAGAACATGGAGAGAAAAACATATACATTGGGGAAAAAAAAAACTTTGCTATCTACTCCTCAGATAGGTTGCTAATTTCTAGGACAAATAATAATTCAAAGCTTAATGTAAAAAAATCAATAAATGGGAAAAGGAATTAAAGAGACATTTTATAGAATAGGAAATAAAAATGGGAAACAAATATGTGAAAAAATATTCAAACTCTCTTGCTATTAGAATAATGCAAATTAAAACCACACTGAGATTTTGCATCTCATAGAATGGCAATTTTCAAGAATACAGTAACAATAAATTCCGTGAGCTCATGAGCACATGGGGAACAAGGTTCATGCATACATTGCTGGTCAAACTACAAGTTTTTGCTACCACCCTGAAAAGCAGTATGGATAACCTCAAAAACTAGGAATGGAGCCAAAATTTGACCAAGTTATCTCACTCCTTGTACACGAAGTAGTTAAAATCATCATACTACAATGATGTGTCCACATCAATGTTTACAGCAGCTCACTTTGCAAAAGCTAAGTTATGGAACCAATGGTGTTGCCCTTCAACAGATGAATGAATAAAGAAAATATGGTATATGTACACCCTGGAGTATTACTTGGGCACAAAAAAGAATGACATAAAAAGAATGACTTTATGGCATTTGCCAGTGAATAGATAGATCTGTATAATTTCATGCTAAGTGAAATAACCCAGTTTCAAAAGCCAAAGGTTGAATATTTTCTCTGATATGAGGAAGCAAAACCACATTAAGGAGGACATAAGGGAAATAATTGAATTTCAGTAGATTAGACAATGTGGAATGGGTGGAAGGAAGGGGGATAGGAAAATAAAAGAGAGTGGAAGGAAACTGACATAATTTTCATACATATATTTGCAAAAACAACACACTGAACCCCATCATCAGGTACGTCCACAGAGTTGGGTCCTAATTAGAATAGGATACACTGCATGCTTATAAAATTATATCAAACTGGATTTTACTGTCATAGCCAAAAAGAACCAATAAATAAATGAATATATAATAAATAAATAAATAATAAATGACAAATATCAATAAGTAGAAGTAAGACCAATAAAACAAAGGATAAGGAACAGGGGAACAAGGACAAAATCTAATGGGGGAAATCTGGGGCTCAAATTGGAGCAAATTATATTCTGTGTTTGTGCAATAATGTCAAAATAAAACAGTTTTATTTATACTCATAATGCATTAATAAAAATTTTTAAAAAGTAGCCCTGTAAATGGGAGCTTATCTTAATAGTCATGAAATTCAAGTTGGATATGGAGGAGAGAAGAAAGATAGAAGGAAATTAAAGTATAGAAAGATGGGAAAGCTGGGCTGGGGAGATAGCTCAGTTGGTAGAGTGCTTGCCTTGCAAGCACAAGGTCCTGGATTCGATCCCCAGCATCACACACAAGAAAGAAAAAAAAAGATGGGAAAGCTTAATGAAATCTGGGGTTATACAAAGAACAACTTAATGATAAAACGTCCATAGTTTTCATTGACTTTTACCATAAAGAGTGGCTGGAGAAAGAGGAGAGAGGGCAGTTACAAAATTTTTCCCAATAAAATTAAAAGACTGAGTCAATGGGGAGAATATCTTAATAAGTTGCACACCAATGTTACCATTATTTCAGAAAAAAAAATGTTTGATATGGAAATACAGATATGAATACAATTAGGTATACATTGTGGGAGGGTTTATTTAAGTGAATATTTTAGAATACTAATTCTTAAAATCATGAAAAATCTTAATAAAAATCACTGTCACTAATTTGACAGTTTTCTTCCTTTGGATGTATATGTAAAATTTTACGATAAAGTAAGATCACTGTACAGTGACTTTAAATATAATATGTTCTACTTTTCCATTAATACTACATGAATTATTTTGCACATAGATGAAGAAATTATGAATTTTATGTAGCATTCAGATGATGTCAAATATTGTTATATGTAAGGGTCACCTCTCAGGTTTTATGTATTCTTTTTAGTTTTTAGTGCTTAGGCCCTAGTTTGCTCATTTGCAAAAGGCAATGCCATTCTTCACAGGATCCCACAGTTGGTTCAGACTGACAAAGACAGATGTAGAAATTCAGGTGTCACACTAATGCTTCTGCCTTTTTTGGTTTTTATACCATCTTTAATTTGCACTCACAGATTAAAAGTCAAGCATGGGTGCTGGTAAATTACAGAGCCTTACATGAAACATCAGTGTTAATACACTAGAAACTACATTACAGGGTGAGTAACAGAAAGTTATTTCACACAATTTATATCATAATAAGGGGCTAAAGAAAGTCTTCTGTAGAAATCATGTTAGTCCTCACATACTAATCAGCATCAGTGTCCAGGCAGGTCATCACAGTCTTCCAACACTCATCACTGACAACCTCCTTTGTCCAATGGGACCATGTGAGGGAACACACAGTGAAGTGTATTAGAGAACCAGGAAAACCCTGAAGCACTTATAACCTTGTCTTTGCCTTTGACCTGCTCTAGACAAGACATAAAAGGGGGGGGGGAAGCTGAAGCAAGGAGCAACACTATTATTACTCTATTGCTAATTGCTCCTGATTATAGAGAAGCCACGCCTATTGCTGATTTGTAAAAATGCCACTAAAGTGCTAACCTTTATTTAAAAAACATTGGAAAATTTGAAAGAAAAATGCTTCATCTGGCTGGAAATTTGGATCTTTGCCTTTTACAAAATTTATGTTCATGAAATGAACATTTTTGCTGAAAGAAGTTTCTATTAAAGAGAAAAAAAACCTCACCACTTGGTTTCTGGGACACAGCCAGGAGGCTTGGTCCTGCTGCTGCATCTTTTGCAATACTTCTTCCATGAGGAAAGCTTTAGGAGGTTGGATGTGGTGACACAGTCCTTTGATTCCTGAGTCAGGAATTCAGTGTCTTGAAGATGCTCATATATATTTCATAGGGATATTTATGCTGCACAAAGAGAAAAATCTAAATGTAGACTTCAGGCTGCAAATTTCCATGACCATTTTTGCTATGAACTGAAATGGACTGCAGTTTATTCCTGGGATTTTTTGCTGTAAAGAATTTTTTGATGTCTGAATTAACCCCTGGTTTACTCTTACAGTTGGAGACAAGTAAAATGCAGTAGCCCTTTCTAAAAATTTTTACATTGAGTGGGGAAAGTAGAGAAGATAAAGATATCTTTAAAGAATTTTGTTGAGATGATTTTGCAGATAAATTTGCATCATAGTTGACTCTAGGATTCATCTAAAAACATTTAATGGTGTTCTAATTTTACACATAGCCAACAATATTCATTTAGCTTTAGAAAATCCTTGTTCTCTTTTGGCCTCTATTCCATGATTTAAAGAATTTACCCTACCTATATAAAGGAACTTTAAGGATCAAATACATAAAATTTAGTGACAAATATTGTTTACACATTTGGAAGAAGGCACTATATATGTGAAGCATCACTCTTAACATCATCCATCTGAAAGAGATGTTATATGGTTTTATTAATTGCTTAATAAGAGTGACTCAAGAGCACTTGGACTGGTATGCTTGATTTATGCCTTCCTCCCTGAGACTGGTGTCCACAGGCAATAATCAGAAGAAAGAATGAATAGAATTAGAAACAGAGAAACAGATGCAAAGATGAATTTACTAACTAGAAATACTAAGATCTAAAGATCTGTAATAGTGTGACTTTCACTCTACTGTTCTCCAAGTAAATGCACCCTCCTCATATAATCCTCATGTAGTTTAATCCTAGCAAACTTTTAGGTATACAGGTTGAGTCACCTACTATTCTTAACTCTGAGTGTTACTTCATAAATCTTTACACTTCCTTACCACATGGTGCAGGCATGTAAAAATGTGTTCTAAATATTTACACATTACAGTAATTTTTAGGGTTAAAAACAAAAATGGCTTTCTATAACAGCAATACACAAAATTTATTTATCTAAGCTAGTTAAGATGTGTCCTAGGATATTCAATAGGAGCTTGTAATAAAGTTTGAGACTGCTGTAATTTGTTGCTATCTACTTTTAGTTTAGTAAAATATTTTACATTCATACTTAATTTTGATGTTTTAGTAGTGAATTTGTTTTTGATTTTAAGTAGCTCTTTCATCATCATTCGTTTTTAACGATGATGACAAGATCAAGAGAATAAATGAAATTCCATCAATTTTGTGTTATGATCCATGTATGACAACTCTCTCTATTCTAAGCCTGAGCATTGGAATGCATGGCAATACTTCAGAGGAACATTTGGTTTTATATTACACAGATCACTATTAACATTCTGGATAATTCAAGAGTGACATTGCCAGCAAGGAGATGATTATATTGGATGATGCTTATGATATTCTTCATACAATTTCTAGCAGATAGTAAGCATTTTAAATTGCTAACACATTGTAATTATTACTTTTGTCATTTCAAGAGCTCTAAAAGACTCAGTCACTTATTTTAATTGAAATATTTCTTTTCAGTACACTGAACAAAATTATTTATCAGAAAATTTGTTATGTGTACATAAGCAATATTAATCTCACATGTTAATATATGAACACAGCATAATTTGTTAGGTTTTATTGCCCAGTACTTCCTCACATCCCCCCATGCCCTGTTACTCTCTGTCTCTATTCTCTACTTTATTGATCTCCCTCATATTTTCATGAGAGTCACCACCATATTTTCTTTCCTGCCCAACATCAGCATATGAGAGAAAACATTTAACCCCTGACTTTCTGAGTCAGGCTTATTTAACTTACCATGATGTTCTCCAATTCCAGTTATTTACAAACAAAAAATGAAATTCCATGCTTCCTTATGACTGCACAAAACTCCATTGTGCATGTATACATACATATATATATATATATATCTCACATTTTTTATCCATTTATCTTTTGGCAGGCACATTGATGGTTCTATAACTTGGTTATTCTGAATTTTACTGCTACAATAATTGGCATT
The DNA here is from genome assembly GCF_902686455.1 of Sciurus vulgaris. Lineage (NCBI taxonomy): Eukaryota > Metazoa > Chordata > Mammalia > Rodentia > Sciuridae > Sciurus > Sciurus vulgaris. Next base: position 7,275,758 of record NW_027632454.1, read on the forward strand.
CATGAAGACACTGATGTTTGATGAGATAGAATAATTGACCAAAGATATCATAAAATAGTAATTGATAGTACAAATATTCATATTTTGGTTGGTGTATGTCTTCAGATTAATTTTTGCCCAAATAATGCTAATTTTGTTCAAACACTTTCATAGCACACTAGAATTCTGTTACATCTTGGGATCCACTAGGAGGAAGAAGTGGAAGAAATTACATGGGATTTCTCTATATTTTCCATTGCAGTTTCAACCACTAGAGTTCTATCATATTTATAAAGTTTTTTGTAAAGTTTTATTTAAAAGATATATTCAAATCACCTTAGCATACCATACAAAATGCTCCTTAAAAATTGTAACTTCATGAAATTCAGTTATTAACCCAACTATGTTTTAGCATGCTCTGATCTTTAAGCAGGCCTTCCAATGAAGGAGTAACAACCCAAGAAAACACTGACCTATGTATGAGAATCTCTTCACCTGGGAACACTAGAACAACCACTTTCCCAGCATCTTCAGGGAAGCCTATCTATTTATTACAAAACCCAATTTACTTCTTCAAGATACCAAGCACATTCTCTCTTGTGATGTGGCACTACCTATTCTCCCCAGAAAGAACTTACATGTTGAAAAGAAAAACCAGTGTGCTCTGCCATAAATTGTCCCTAAGTTCAATCCCCAGTACCGCCCAAAAAATGGGGGGAGCAAGGAGTTGGTGAACTAGGATTAGAGTACTATCATTTTTTCACAAATCAAAAGTACAGCTGGTAGATTGTGAAAATATGTTCCTGATATAAATTGTGAAGTCAAAAGTAGTATTCCAAAACAACCCAGTGTTAACTATAAATTGCATTTATTCATAGTTGAGCATACGTTACTCATAATATCCAAATCAATTTTACTACAGTGCCAACAATATATAAAATTCTAAAATATTTTGTAAGATCATCATACATGAGTTGAGGTATTTTTTGTTTAATCACAATCACTACTTCTGACATACTGAAGACTATACTATTTAGTAATTTTAGCTATACTATGTATGCTTTGGTTCTGGATTTTACCTCTAAAATTGGCTTAGTCAAGTGAATAAAGAAAAACACTAATGTATTTAAATGACAATGATGAAATAAAACAATATGGTTCCTGGGGCCTTTTAAACTCTTCATTCCTTTCCATTTAGATTCAAGTATTACATGGATGGTATTAATTAAAATCCAAATATGAGAGTTTACATTAAATATATGCAAATTTATGTAAAGCAAATAAATAGTATGTGCCCTATAATGCACTTTCACACAAATAGCATTTAATTACATGGATTGTTTTGTTTCCTTTAATTGCAAAACTGGTTTTATTTTGTATTTGGAAAAAAATACTGTGACCTACAGATGATGGAATAAATCATTTTGTCTTCACTATATCAGTTATTGAATGAAATATGTGAGAATTCCTCTGTTTAGCTAACATTCACTTATAATAAGATGATAAGCTTGACATTGGCCTAGAATGAGTCAGTGTATTAATGAGTGTCAGTTATGATTATATTCAGATACACAGAAGGTATATACAGTTTTCAAGAATTCCATTAATAAGAAGAGGGAGAGAGAAAGCAACACCAATGACAAAAGCAGTAAAATTTGCCCTTTGGGTTCTAATTTCAATAGACCTTTTTGCTCTCTGGATATTTACTTGAGATTAGATGAAATGGGTTCTATGAAGGCCTAAGTTTCTATCAATATACAATTAGTTAGCTGTGCTAGAATAAACTGTTCATATTCTCAAAAATATTCATTAATATGATAATCTATTCTGTATTCTCAAAAATAAATATTTTCATAAATACAAAAAAAAACTGTTTTTACACAGGTCCATGAGGATGATTTGAATATTTGTCATTTTTCATACTTATATTTTATTCTATTAAACAAACATAAATATGTGATTAAATACAAAATACACACACAATGTATATTAGAAGTATTTTGTAGAATCATCAGTTACAATTTGGTTTGTATTTATTTTATCTTTATTGTTCCCTTGATTCATAACACTGACCAAAGGATAATAGAGTTTGGATAAAAAGGCTTCTAGAAATATGGCATAAAAAATTCTGAAACAGATAAAAGAAAATTCTAATCATTCTCATTGAAATTATGTGCTGGAGCATTTAAAAAATTTGTTGGAAGTTAATTCCTCTTTTCAGTGAAGTACACAGCTTTATTCTAAGTCATCAATGACTGGTGCAAATGAAATATGTGATTTTATTTTTCTCAGAAAAAATTGGGATAATTCAATGTGGCTTTTGATGAGAAAAAGAAAGGACAGACTTTTGAGGCTGACCCCCCCCCCTTATTGCATACAACACAGCAAACTGGTGCAACATATCTAGCAACAAGCTATCCTAAGTATTTTTCCCCTCACAGAGGAACTTCCAGGAAAGGCACCAAGACATCTGTGAGATTCATAATCTGGTATTATCCAATCATTTCTATAAGTATATATTCAAACAAGGGAGTCAATGTTTGATGTACTTAGGATGAAGATGTGTATAAAACAAAGTCTCTTTAATCTGAGTATATCATTTTCCATTGATACTGAGACACAGTTTGCATCAAGTGTTAGTAGAAAGGAAGATAGAGTGTTCAAAGTATTCCTGTGTTTTATTACATCTTTTGGTAGAAATCTACCTACATACTTTTGATTCAGATATGTGTCATCACAGTGTTAACTTTTATTGGGTACAGTTACTGAGTTTTCATAATTTTGAAGTAAATTTAGTTGCAGCAACTATTCAAACAGTAAGATTTACAAGGGGCAATCTCTGTTAATTAAAAAGTGGATAGCAAGTGAGCATGATGGCACATGCCTAGGAAGGTGAACTGCAAGTTTGAGGCCAGCCTAAGCATCTTAGTAAAAGCCTGCCTCTAAAGAAAAATAACTACTTGTGGTTCAGTAGGGAGATGACCCTGGGTTCCATCTCAGTACAAAAAAATCATGGGATAGTGACAACTGCTATGTTTTTAAATCTCAGTGGAAATCATACTAATGAGCTTACTTGAAGAAAAATTGTAATTAATTCTCAAACCTTTATTTGACAGATAAATACTCATTAAATCTTATTGAACTCTCCCACATACCAAAGAAAAAAATTAGGAAATATAACAATCATTCTAACCAAGAATGATATGGGATCTGTTTCTGAATTACATTGACTAAATTGCAGTAATTAACTGAAATATTTCTACTTTTCAAAACCAAAGCCCAGATCATCAAAATTCTACAATTCATTTACAAATTCTTGAAATAATAAATTCATAAAAATGGAAAAGAATTAATGGTGGCCAGAAGTGGTGGGGAGGGCAGTAGGAGAACATGGATGTGGTTATCAGAGGTCACTATGAGGGGTCCTTGTGACAGAAATGGTCTATACCTGAGCTATATAATCTTTAATGTCAAGATGTGGGCACCTCTACATAAAGTGGGCAGAAGATGTCTCTCTCTTTTAACACAACTACATATAAATCTACAGTTGTCTCAAAATAAAATTACCTTAATTGAATAAATAAAATTGTAAATGTTTGAACCAAACTGAAATGAGATCCAAGTGATAATCATCCTAAAATTATCCAAGTTTTTTTTTTTTAGAAGTCTGGTAAAGTAAGCATGAAAAATTTAAAAGAAATGTCTAAACAATAATCACAAATGGTACCTTCTAGATAGTTCATGAAAATGTCTTCCAGGAAGGAAAATGGTTGTACATCCATATAATTCTCAGTATTTTCTTCAATTATACATTTAAATACTACTTCAGGGGGTTTCAAGATGGCGGACTAGAGGGTGGCTGCATTTCAGGTTGCTCCAGGACTCAGGATTCAAAAGAGGAGATATTGAGAGACTTGGGACCAACTCAAAGCAGCCAGGTGAGTCTCTCCCATTGGTGAGGCATCCAGGATGGGGCGGTAGTCCCAGAACACAGGGAACTTTGTGAAGTAGAGTTGCACGGCGAGACACGCCTCCCCCTGCTGGAGCACTGAACTCAGAAAACTGGGAGCATCGTAGAGGAGGCTGCTCAGCACAACTCTTGGACTCAGAGCAACCACTAGGGCTCCGGGCGGCGACACAGAGGAGGGGCTGTGAGGAGAGCTGTTTGGACTCAGAGCAACCACTCCTGAACACTGGGGCCTGCCCTGAGGAGGAGGAGCGTGGCCGCTTGGATTTGGAGTGATTATACCAGAGCTACAGGTGGTTGCCGGAGGAGAAGCTGTGCAGCGAGCTGTTTGGACTCAAAGCGACCGTTCCTGAACACCGGGTCCTGCCTGGAGGAGGAGGAGGAGGAGGAGACGGAGGAGGAGGAGGAGGAGGAGGAGGAGCGCAGCAGGTCGCTTGGACTCACAGTGACTATGTTGGAGCTCCAGGCGGCTGCTCAGAGGAGGAGGCGAGTGGTGAGTTGTTTGGACTCAAAGCAACCTCTCCTGAACACTGGGGGGCTGCCAGGAGGAGGAGCGCAGTGGGTCGCTTGGTCTCAAGTGGCCGCACTAGAGCTCTGAGAGGCTGCTGGGAGGAGGCATGCAGTGGGTCATGTGGACTCAGCGACTCAGAGCAACTCAGAGTGACTGCTCCTGAACAGCCTGGGGGCTCCCTGGAGGAGGAGGAGGAACGGGGTGAGTCACTTGGACTCGGAGTGACTGCCCAGGGCTACGGGCAGTTGGCAGGAGGAGGAGGCACACAGTGAGTTGCTTGGACTCCTAGCGACTGCACCGGAACACCAGGTGGCTGTCTGGAGGAAGAGGCATGCAGAGGGTCACTGGAACTCAGAGCGATTGTTCAGGGCTCCAGGTAGATGCCCAGAAGAGGGGCCGCAGAGCCAGGCAATTAGGTGCAGAGCAGGGTCCCAAGACCTAGGAGGCTTCTTGGTGGAAGAGCCGCACAGAGACACGCTTAGGGGCAGAGCAAAAGTTCCAGGACTGTGGGCAGATTCTCTGAGGAGAGGCAGCCTAAGGAGACTCATCTGCAAAGGGTGAGGCTCCCAGGCCCAGGAGGTAGGTCCGGGCCCCTGGGAACATTGCAGAGGAAGGCAGCCCAGCCCAGGCAGTAGCTGTAGATTGAGGGGAACCTCTAGGAGGGGAACTGACCAGCGAGACCTCCCCACCATGTGACTCTTCCCTGCCGGGTGAGGTTTTCCCACAAGGATGGTAAAATCAGAGACGTAGGCCCAAACAGGCCTTGCCTCAGCCTGCAGCCTAGTTCCCCTTTGGATGACCATTGGTCAACAAGTAGAGGTATCTCTGCCCACTAGCAGGGAATATACCCCACCTGAAGGACACCACACCTAGAGAGGCAGCTTTCTTGTGTAACACTGCGCTATCAACTTCCTCCAAGACTTCAGCCTACTGAAGGCTAAGAGGGGATATACTAGAAATCTTCAGGGACATGATAAGTCAATAGAGGAAATCTGCAAAATCTCAGCAGTCCACTGACACCTGAACAATATGTGAAAGGGGAAGAAAATGCCCCAAACAAATCTAGATGTTACATCAATAAAACCCAATGACAGAATGGCAGAAGAAATGACAGAAAAGGAGTTCAGAATGTACATAATTAAAATGATCAGGGAAGCAAACGATGAGATGAAAGAGCAAATGCAGGCATTGAATGATGAGATGAAAGAGCAAATGCAGGCATTGAATGATCGCACCAATTGACAGATAAAATAGCAAATACAGGAATCAAAAGATCATTTCAATAGAGTTAGAGATATTGAAAAAAAACAAACAAACGGAAATCCTTGAAATGAAGGGAAAAAAAAAGCCAAATTAAGAACTCCATAGAAAGCATACCCAATAGGATAGAACACCTGGAAGGCAGAACCTCAGACATTGAAGACAAAATATTTAACCTTGAAAACAAAGTTGAACAAACAGAGAAGAAGGTAAGAAATCATGAACAGAATCTTCACGAACTATGGGATATCATGAAAAGACCAAATTTAAGAATTATTGGGATTGAAGAAGGCTTAGAGAAACAAACCAAAGGAATGAACAATCTATTCAATAAAATAATATCAGAAGATTTCCCAAATCTGAAGAACGAAATGAAAAATCAAGTTCAAGAGGATTATAGGACTCCAAATATACAAAATTACAAGAGACCCACACCAAGGCACATTATAAAGAAAATACCAAAATAAAGACATAATTTTAAAGGCTGTGAGAGAAAAGAACTAAAATTACATTCAGGGGGAAACTAATACAGATATCAGCAGATTTTTCAATCCAGACCCTAAAAGCTAGAAGGGCCTGGAACAACATTTTTCAAGCTCTGAAGGAAAATGGATGCCAACCAAGAATCTTATACCCAGCAAAACTTACCTTCAAATTTGACAATGAAATAAAATCCTTCCATGATAAACAAAAGCTAAAAGAATTTACAAAAAGAAAGCCAGCATTACAGAACATTCTCAGCAAAATATTCCATGAGGAAGAGATGAAAGACATAGAAGCAAATCAGCAAAGGGAGGAATTATCCTAAAGGAATTGTCAAATAAAGGAGGAACCAAGTCGTGTCAAATAAGTAAGTAAATAAATAAATAAATAAATAAAATTTAAAAAATGAACCAAATGACTGGGAAACCAAATCATATCTCAATAATAACCCTGAATATTAATGGCCTGAATTCATCAATCAAAAGACATAGACTGGCAGATTGGATTAAAAAGAAAGATCCAACAATATGTTGCCTGCAAGAGACTCACCTCATAGAAAAAGATACTCATAGACTAAAGGTGAAATGATGGGGAAAAACATGCCATGCACATGGACTCAGCAAAAATCTGCAGTATCCATCCTCATTTCAGATAATGTGGACTTCAAGCCAAAGTTAGTCAGAAGGGATATAGAAGGACATTTCATACTGCTTAAGGGAAGCGTAAATCAGAAAGAATAACAATCATAAACATCTATGCCCCAAACAGTGGCTCATCCATGTATGCCAAAAAAATCCTTCTCGATTTCAGAAACCAAATAGACCATAACACAATAATACTAGGTGATTTTAACACACCTCTCTCACCACTGGACAGATCTTCCAAAAAAAAATTGAACAAAGAAACCATATATCTCAATAACACAATCAATGATTTGGACTTAACGGACATTTATAGAATATACCATCCAACCAAGAGTGAATACACTTTTTTCTCAGCAGCGCATGGATCCTTCTCTAAAATAGACCATATATTATGCCACAAAACTAATGTTAGCAAATACAAGAAGATATAGAGAGTACCTTGTATTCTATCAGATCATAATGGATTGAAGTTAGAAATAAATGAAAAAGTAAAAAACAGAAACTATTCCAACAATGGGAGATTAAACAATATGCTATTATATGCTGAATGGATAACAGAAGATATTAGGAAAGAAATTAAAAAATTCTTAGAGGTAAATGAGAACAAAGAAATATCATATCAAAATCTCTGGGACACTATGAAAGCAGTACTTAAAGGGAAATTTATTTCAAGGAGCGCATTTAATAAAAGAAGTAAAACTCAACAAATAAATGACCTAACACTACTGCTCAAAGCCCTAGAAAAAGAACAGACCAACACCAAAAGTAGTAGAAGACAGGAAATAGTTAAACTCAGAGCTGAAATCAATGAAATTGAAACAAAAGAAACAATACAAAAAATTGACTAAATAAATAGTTGGTTCTTTGAAAAAATAAACAAAATTGATAAACCTTTAGCCAACCTAACAAAGAGAAGACGAGAGAAAACCCAAATCACTAAAATTTGGAATGAACAAGGAAATAACACAACAGACACGATTGAAACACAAAACGTAATTAGAAGCTATTTTGAAAATCTGTACTCCAACAAAATAGAAAATTTCAAAGACATCAACAAATTTCTAGAGACATATGAATTGCCTAAACTAAACAAGGAGGACATACACAATTTAAATAGACCAATTTTAAGTAATGAAATAGAAGAGGTCATCAAAAGTCTACCAAAAAAGAAAAGTCCAGGACCAGATGGGTTCTCAGCCGAGTTCTACAAAACCTTTAAAGAAGAGCTCATTCCAATACTTCTCAAAGTATTCCATAAAATAGAAGAGGAGGGAACCCTCCCAAACTCATTCTATGAAGCCAATATCACACTGATACCTAAACCAGACAGAGAAACATCGAGGAAAGAACATTTCAGACCAATAACCTTAATGAACATCGAAGCAAAAATTCTCAACAAAATTTTAGCAAATCGCATACAAAAAAATATTTAAAAGATAGTGCACCATGATCAAGTGGGTTTCATCCCAGGGATGCAAGTTGGTTTAACATCAGGAAATTGATAAATGTAATTCAACATATCAATAGACTTAAAGTCAAGAACCACGTGATTATTTCAATAGATGCAGGAAAAGCATTTGATAAAATACAGCACCCCTTCATACACAAAACAATACAAATAATAGGGATAGTGGGAACATTCCTTAACATTGTAAAGGCCATTTATGCTAAGCCCATAGCTAATATCATTCTAAATGGTGAAAAACTGAAAGCATTCCCCCTAAAAACTGGAAAAAGGGATGCACTCTTTCTCCACTTCTATTCAATATCGTCCTTGAAACTCTAGCCAGAGCAATTAGACAGACGAAAGAAATTAAAGGGATACGAATAGGAAAAGAAGAACTCAAGCTATCCCTATTTGCTGATGATATGATTATATACTTAGAGCAACCAGGGAATTCCACCAGAAAACTTTTAGAACTCATAGGTGAATTCAGTAAAATAGCGGGATATAAGATCAATGCACATAATTCTAATGCATTTTTATACATAAGTGATGAATCTTTGGAAAGAATAATCAGGAAAACTACCCCATTCACAATAGCCTCAATAAAATAAAATACTTGGGAATCAATCTCACAAAAGAGGTGAAAGACCTCTACAATGAGAACAGTACACTAAAGAAAGAAATCAAAGAAAACCTTAGAAGATGGAAAAATCTTCCATGTTCTTGGATAGGAAGAATTAATATTGTCAAAATGGCCATACTACCTAAAGTGCTATCCAGATTCAATGCAATTCCAATTAAAATCCCAATGATGTACCTTACAGAAATAGAACAATCAATTATGAAATTCATCTGGAAGAATAAGAAACCCAGAATAGCTAAAGCAATCCTTAGCAGGAAGAGCGAAACAGGGGGTATCGCAATAGCAGATCTTCAACTCTACTACAAAGCAACAGTAACAAAAATGGCATGGTATTGGTACCAGAATAGAAAGGTAGATCAATAGTATAGAATAGAGGACACAGACACAAACCCAAATAAATACAATTTCTCATACTAGACAAAGGGGCCAAAAATATGCAATGGAGAAAAGATAACCTCTTCAACAAATGGTGCTGGGAGAATTGGAAATCCATATGCAACAGAATGAAACTAAACCCATATTTCTCACCATGCATGAAACTAAACTCAAAATGGATTAAGGACCTTGGAATCAGACCGGAGACCCTGCAAATTATAGAAGAAAAAGTAGGTCCAGATCTTCAACATGTCGGCTTAAGAAAAGACTTCCTCAACAGGACTCCCATAGCACAAGAAATAAAAGCAAGAATCAATAACTGGGATAGATTCAAACTAAAAAGCTTTCTCTCAGCAAAGGAAACTATCAGCAATGTGAAGAAAGAGCCTACAGAGTGGGAGAAAATCTTTGTGAATCATACTTCAGATAGAGCATTAATCTCCAGAATCTATAAAGAACTCAAAAAACTCTAAACCAAGAATGCAAATAATCCAGTCGACAAATGGGCTCAGGAAATTAATATACACTTCACAGAAGAAGATCTACAAGCAATCAACAATCATATGGAAAAATGTTCAACATCTCTAGTAATAAGAGAAATGCAAATCAAAACCACCCTAAGATTCCATCTCACCCCAATTAGAATGGCGATTATCAAGAATACAAACAACAACAGGTGTTGGTGAGGATGTGGGGAGAAAGGTACATTCATACATTGCTGGTGGGGCTGGAAATTAGTGCAGCCACTCTGGAAAGCAGTGTGGAGATTCCTTATAAAATTTGGAATGGAACCACCATTTGACCCAGTTATCCCACTCCTTGGCCTATACCCAAAGGACTTAAAATCAGCATACTACAGAGATACAGCCACATCAATGTTCATAGCTTCTCAATTCACAATAGCCAGGTTGTGGAACCAACCTACATGTCCTTTGATTGATAAATGGATAAAGAAACTGTGGTATATATATATACAATGGAATATTACTCAGCCATAAAGAATGATAAAATTATGGCATTTGCAGGCAAATGGATGAAATTGGAGAATATCATGCTAAGTGAGATAAGCCAATCTCAAAAAACCAAAGGTCAAATGATATCGCTAATAAGTGGATGAGGACACATAAAGGGGGGATGGAGGGGTTAGTGTTAGGGTTAGAGTTAGCGTTAGGGAGGCGGGCAAGAATGGAGGAAGGAAGGACTGTATAGAGGGAAAATAGGGGTGGGAGAGGTGGGGGGAAGGGAAAAAATAACAGAATGAGTCAAACAACATTACCCTATGTAAATTTATGATTACACAAATGGTATGCCTTTACACCATGTACAAACAGAGAAACAACATATATCCCATTTGTTTACAATAAAATAAATAAATAAAAAATAAATGCTACTTCACAGAGCATAATATTCACATGCAAATTACATGCAAATTTATTTTCTATATATTAATAAAGTTGAAACCCTGTCTTCCTTCAGAAGTTTAGGAGGAAAAAATTATACTTGAAAATATTTAATTTTAATATTTAAATGAAGCTTGTAATGATATAGGAAAATACAAACAAGGGGTCTCTTAGCTCTTGAATTGAAGAATAACTGAAATAGTCAATCCAAATATTCTATTTAACAAAATAACAATTCTTTTGTGACAGACTAAAAAATTAATCAAAAAGCACAGTAAGAAAACCTGCGGAAATGACTGAGAAAACATTAGCTAAGCATTAATTTAAAAGTTATGTTTTCAACTAACTGACCATAATTGGAGTTTGGACCTTTAAAACATTATCAAATTGAAAGCACTGGCACACCTAAATGACCTTCACCAGACACAAGACACAGCCAGTGCTGGCAACTTCTATCAAACCCTGAGTGCTCAGTTTCCTAGTGTGCCAGTATTTCAGGATAGTGTTAATGAATTGTACAGCTAATTTTTCTAACGTTGTTAGCAGCAAAACAAGTTCACTACTGTGTTTTAAAGACCCCAAAGCGGTGTCTTCTGTGAAAGATGCAACTAGCAGACCTGATAAAGATTTAGTCAGGAAATTCAGATTTAGGTGGGAAAGCTCTTGCACAAGAGATTGTGCCTCCACTTAAAAAAGGTCATTTGAAATCAACATTCTTCCTCCCTATTTTAGAGATCAACACTGTATTCTAAATAGTCAACAGAGGGAGAAAGAGCGGAGTGGCAAAGCTGTGGATGCTGAAACTTTTGCTTCAAGGATTGCACAACACCCACTTGGGGTGGGGAACTAGGCCTTGGGGGGCATGGAGGATGGAGCCCAGGGCAAAGGACTGAAAGGGTGGGTTTGCTGACTGGCACTTGACACTTAAAATCCACCGCGGATGTCATTCATCCTTAGTTAACAAGACTGTGATGCTGAGACTCAGACACTAATGAACCCACCTTTAATCAGACTAATGGGACTGATCTCTGACATTCTTTCAAGGAGTGGAGGGCAGGGTCGCAGCTTTAAGGTTTTCACCTGGCTTTGAATAAGGAAGAAAGAGCAGCATCACGTTGCACTCTAGCTATCTCAGTTTCCCTCTCCTTGATTCTTTGAGGATTAAAGGCACACCGAATCATCACTCATGGTCTCCAGACCTAGCGACTTGCAGTCCCGACTGGGTGACTCCAAGAGAAAGGCAGGGGCCCAGATTCTAGTGCTGTGCCCCCAGGGCCAGGTCCACAAGCCAGAGCTCACCCAGCCTGCGCACACCCTAGGCCACTGAGGAGACTTCACCGCGCCTGGGCCCACAAGCAGGCCATTCCCACCACCTCCCAGCGACACCTATCTTGTGAAGCGCCCGGAACTAATGCAGCTGGAGTCCTGCAGCGCCCATGATATGCGGCCACCTGGGCTGAACTTTGCCCACCACCGCGTGTGGGTCTGAGGGTCTTCTGCGCTGAATGGGCCCCCAGAGGGTCGACACCAGGGTCTCTCTGGACCCGCCAGTTCAGGTGTCACCGTGCTGCAACCGAACAAAGAGCCAAGCACCTGGGTGGGTAGGCCACAGCAGCTGCCCCTTGGGTGGGAATGAGTTCTGCAGCGGAGCAGCGGAACTGAAGAGGGCGTCTGGAGCCCTTGACGGCCCCGGGGAGACTGTCGGGAGGACCACTGTGCCCTGACTTCTGGCCGCTTTCACTGATAACAGAGAGTGCACCCTGCACAGGCGCTTCAAGGAGACATGGATGCCGACATGGCCCAAGCACGGACCGCAGCACCTGCCTCTGGGGCGGCTGCTGCGCCCGCAGTTCTCTGCGGATTGGTGGAGAGAGGCGACTCTGCCCTGGGCCGCCCCCTTGCGCTCTTCTATTTTCAAACTCACCCCGCCCACCAGCCTGCAATTTCGCTGGGGATCCAGTGACTTCATGTGCTGACTGTGTCCCCTAATGACTTGAGGCGGAAGCTGCAGTCGGTGCCATCTGAGTCTGCTCTAGAATAGAATATTTCAAAACCTAAATGTTTGCAGGTACTGTCTTTCTGCCCCTCCCTTCCAGTGCCTTTTTTCATGAATATTTGTATAAGAAAAAGTCATGCCACTAGGTATTTTTTTTTTTCATATTTCAATCTTTGTTCTGAGTTATCTCAATGGACTAAAAGCTTAAAGGATTATATTGTAGCTGCACATTAACTGATTATTTGATTAAAATTTCTGACTTTGAGTAAATTTCAACTAAAATATAGGATGTTGTTTTCAAAATGTTAAATGCCACACTGAGATCTTTAGGTTGATTTATAAAATAGATCTTCAAAGGGTAGACATTTTTAAAACCTACTGATAATGGCTCTGAAGAGCAAAAGGACCTAATATCATGCAGAAATTTTTGTTGTTTTTTTCCTAAGAGCTAGAGAACTAAAATTTTGTGATTCTATTTCATTCAGTCTATGTTGGGTGTCTCTCTGTGTGGATTCATCTGTGTGTGTATAGACATTGATAGTTGCAACTTTTGTTTCAGTTGATAGAATATGATAACTAATATTAACCTAGCATTCTGAGTGATTTGAGATTAAATTTTGACTAAATGAAATTCTAGTGACTGTTTTGATTTCATAAATTAAATTAGAAACAACCTTTTTCAGGAATTAATTGACTTATTTGAAGTATGTGATGGCATTGATTTGAACTGGAATTGTTTTATTATCTGTGGAGTTCTAATAAAACTGCCATATATTGCTTTTCCTTTTTTTTTTTTTTTTTTTTTTTTTTTTTTTACTTAGAGAATTACAGTCATACATAGTAAGTAGGTTCATTTGGACAAAATCAAACAAACGTGGAATTTTATTTACTCCATTTTGGTAGAGAGTGCCCTTCAGCTTTCCATGTCTCTCTCCCCCTCTATGTCTCCCACTCCCTCTATTCTTTTTCTTCTACTCTATTGATCTTCATTTTATTTACTATTGTATTTGACATATATCACTTATTAGTTCACCTTTGTTAGTGCATAAAAAACATAAAGATGAAAATAGAGCAAAACACATTTTGAAAAGTTATCTTTGGTTGAGTTCAAACATCTTTAAACCTATTACTACAGTTATACTTGCTAAGCCATGTATTTGCACACGTCTCATGTTTTACACTGATCCTTCTCAAACTGGCTTGAATGCTTATATTTCTTGTGCTCAATTGTTTCACCAATATGGATGGCAAAATTACATCAACCTTTTGTGTGATTATATTTTCAATATAAATTTCATAAACAATAGAATCTCAGAACTCATTTTTCTAATAAGAATGAAATTTTTCTGAGTTTATCACTATGATTTTTAAAAATTGTATCCAAACCACAAAGACAAAACCATGGCCATCCAGTGAATACAGAAGTGCTGTTTTTTAACAACAACTGGCACAAGCAATTGCCATAACAAATCACCATAACAAGCATCCATACAATTTTTTTTTCTACTGCAGACTGCTAAGTCTCTACATAATACATGTATTTCAAATAAAACCAATACAAAATGTCAGCATTTCCCATTAACTGTGGTGGTTTTCCTTATCTTCTCAGCTACCAATGATGGTCACTAGCTTTTGGTGAAGTGGTTAGCCAGGTAGAAAAGCATACTTAATTTTATTAGAATGCTATCTTTAAAGATGGCAAAGGTGTTGGGGATAGAAATGAATCTTTATGCAAGAAGGTTTAATTTGGGAAATAACAAATAATAAGAAGGTTTAATTTGGGAAATAACAAATAATATGATTTCAACCTACAACAGCTAATTCCAGGCCAGGGTGGCTTCTGGTATACCCAAGGAGCAAAGGAATATCTGGGGTTAATTGTAAAAATGCACAGATAGTTTAAATGTTTTATAAAAAATATATTGACACTTTCGGAGTTATTTGAGACATAGTGAGCTCTGATTGTTGAATGGCTACAATTATTAGCCATTAATTATTAAATCTAAAATAAATAAATCTAATATTAGGGCAAGAGCTAAATGTTTGATAGAATTGGAATTGCAAGACTGCATGCCAGGCCAGTGGTTTTATTTAAGTAGTGAGCTGTCTGTGTGGTAATTTCTCTTATAAGGTGACTTGTGTCCATAGTTGTCTCTTCATGGCCTTCCCCTGTTGTTTGTCATTATTGACATGGCAAGTCTATCATGAATGACAATGTTCACAAACACATTGATTTTTGTGTTTTGGAAACAACTAGGAAATAAGAATTGAATTTTTGGTTAAATTTCAGAATTAAATATGCAGTAGAATGCAGTTTATTGAATTAGGTAATAGAGGAAATGGCAGAAGATGAAAGTGAAGCAAAGATATACCAAAACAATTCTAAGTTCATTGAACAACTGATAATGATTTTGTATGATAATAATGAATTAGAAACTGTGAATCTGGCATTGTTTTAGGACTGTGGATACAACAGAGAATAAAACAAGAAGAAGTCATTCTGGAGGAGGATGAGAATTTTTTCAAATAACCACACAATAGGTCTAATTAAATGTGAGATGCACAAAAAAGAAATGTTTATTAAATTGCCTTTCTTTAACCTAGTGCCTGAAATCCCAACTACTTGGGAAGCTGAGATAGGATGATTACTTGAACCCAGGAGTTCAAGGTCAACCTGGGGAACATAAAGAGATACTACCCCAAGGAAGGAAGGAAAAGCAACTTTTCTGGGATTCTATTCCCACCTGTACTATACTCCTCAGCAGTAAAGACAAAACACAGTAACAAATGCTTTCAGATAAACAACAAAAACAGTTAATTACTGGTATATGCTCACTCTCAAAAGGAAGTGAACCCAGAAGAAAGGTATGAAAAGAGAAAAAAGAACACAAATATTATGAAATATACTGACACATATAATATACTGGGGTTCGGGATGTTTCTCAGTGATAATGCACTTATCTAGCATGTGTGATATCCAGGACACCATCACAGCATGGCAAAAAATGTAAAGAAAAAACACAAAAGTATCATTAGTGAAAATATGAAGTCATAAATAAAAACCAAGAGAAGGAGAAAGAATTTTTTAAAAGCTGTCATTTTAATCAAAATCCATTAACAGGCCAATAGCTACATTGACTTTTTTGTGTGTGTGTGTATGTGCTGGGGATTGAACCAGGGGCCTCATTCTTGCAAGGCAAGCACTGTACCAACAGAGCTATATGCCCAGCCCTGTTACAATGACTTTCAAAAGGGGACAAAAAAGGCATGAACATTAACAGAAAATAGAGGAATAAAAAACCACAAATACAGTTGAGATTTTATTCTTAATTTTGATGCAACAAATAACATTATGCTAATAAACAAAAACAGATGAAATTGAGCATTTTATAGAAAAATAAATATGAATAGCAGAGTAACCAAAATACATTGGATATTATGAAAATGGACTTAAAATATTTTTGGAATAATAAATAAGCCAAAAACAATAAAGAAATTGGGCTGGCATTCACAACTGCCCTCCACCACTCCCAACACACACCCCACTCCCCAGTATATGTAAATGCTTTACAAATGAGTTCTAATAAAACCTCAGAGAACAGAGTGCATCATGCAAAATATTTCTCCTATGTTAGCAAAGAGAGAATGGTATGAAAACTTTATGAAGTTAGTGTAAACAAAATGCCCCAATGAGAGAAATTCCAAACACCTATGTCCTATCATTATCACCCAACTATCCTGGAAATAAAGGTGTTCATTGCCTTACATGTGGGAAGGGGCAGGAAAAACAGGTGGGTCATTTTTGGTTGTCTTTCACAGTAAACCATGAGTTAGAGTAAGGACCTTGTTGACTCACCTTAGCACCAAACAAAACCACATCAGAATTGATAATCCATATAAAAATACAAATCCATATAAGAATAGTTACCTCTCTATAACACATGCAACAATCAATTCAAAACTTACTGAAGAATTACATATGAAAAGCAATATAGAAAAACTTTTAATTGAAAATATAGAAAAGTACATTTTGGGCCATTTAATCTACTCAAGCCATAGGGATTACTCAAGTCACACCAGTCACATGGACTGGTCAAGTCATTTGGGTTGCTTAGGTCATTAAGTAACCGTGGTCCAACTAATGATTTTAATATAGCCTTACTGCACTGCCACTAAGGCTTATATTTAAATGGACATGTTTTTCTTTACCTTTTCATACTCTTCCCCTTCCTAACCTGAGTAGAAGAACAAGATTATCTTTTCCTTGTTCAAGGCCAAGTTATCTCTATTTAAGAACATAACCAACAGAGGAGCCAAGTAATTCAGATTTCAGGGATGGCACAAAAAGACTGAAATGATGGCTTACCCCCAAACTAGTAAGTGAATCACAGTAGTCTACAGAAAAGACCTGGATTGAAGCCTTTAAATGAATAACTCCTTTAAAAACTCTCTGTTCTCCCTGATGGGCAGAATCACAACATTTGGGACAGAAGTTCTCTGTTACTCCATTACATGTAAAGCAAAAACCTTATTTTTCCTTCTTTCGAAACTCAATTATCTTTATTGACTAGGCACTGGGAAAAAGAACCACACTTTCAGAGACAAGCTCCACTGGCTATAGAGGGTACACAATCATAGTTTACTGAGGTCATACTGGCTACTTATAATGGTCATAGTGACTACTCACTTTATAAACGTCTTGAAGGCTACTATGGTCATTTCAGAATGAAGGCCAGAAAGGATTTGCAGGTAATAAAGGCTAAGTTGGTCATAGACTGCACTTGCATCACAGAGGCTATCTGGGGCATAGGGGCTATTCAGTGAAAAACATGGAGGACATATGGACTACAATGATCATAGAGGCCACATGGGTCACAGAGACAACTCAGGACACAGATATTCCAGAGGTCATTGATGCTTTAAATGTCATAGAATACATACATGTAATGATCGCTAATTGGATCACTTTGTTAAATCAGGACATAGAGGGTGCACAGGCAATAGTTACTATGAAAGACACAGAGGTTAAGTATGCCATACTGGGTATGGATGTCATAGCAGATATTCAGGACATTTGAGTTACTCAATTCATAGATACTATGCAAGTCATAAAGATCATGTAGGTCATACAGTATAATCAGGCCACAGAGGCTACACAAGTCATAGGGGCTAATATATTTATTTAAGCTACTCAATTTATACACACTACATAGTTCATCAGGGATAATACGGCCATTTTTCTACTCAGGATACTGTGGGTATGAAGATCATAGAGGTTACATAAGTTCAAGATGATAAGGTTTTTTTTAAGCTACTCAGTTTCTAAAGGTTATGCAGGGTACAAAGGATAGACCATAGAATAGATGCACATCATTCAGGCCATAAGGGTAACAGAATTTATGCATGTCATAGGTGCTACTGTGAGAAATAAAATGTCTGGTGATCCTCTTTCAGAATATAGCCTTAATTGGGTACATTTGTAGGCATTTTAATTATAGCCTTTCCCTTTGGCTGATCCAATTTTAAAATTAAGCAATTTCATAGATTATAACCCCAAACTCCTCCAATCAGAATGAAGGGCAATAGTGCTCAGGTACTTTTTTCCTGAGTGCTGCTGCCATTTTTCTGAAGCTTTCTCTTGAGGAACATCTGCCCCTGAGTTCACTGCCATGGATTCCTGAAGGTCTTTTCTCTTGATGTTGCTGCTGATGCTGACACTGTCATAGTCAACATGGCCCAGAGGTTACTGATGCTCTCATCACTACTTCAATGCATGTTTGGGATCTACACTGCTGCTGCTGCTGCTGCTGCTCCTGCTATCACTGACACTGCTCTCACCAAAGCCACTGCTACTCCCAGGAAGTCATCTGGAGTTCTCCTCTCTGGGTGCTGCTGCAGCTGCAGCCACAGTCACTGCTGCTGTCACTGTTGCCATAGTTCTCCCACTTATTGCCAACACCACTGATGTCTGCAGCAGCTGCTGAACCCCTGGCTGCTGCCACCAATTCCTGATACTATCATTTCCACCACTGTTCAGAAATCTGTTGCCAGGGACACTCCAGGTTTTGTTGCACATGGTCACACCCATTTTGAGACACTGGCCACAGCTTAGGTTTGTGTGAAGTGCCAAAGGTTTGCTGCCACTGCCATTTTGGGACACACTGCCCCTGTCTGGGGACACCAGCTAGGACCTGGAGGTTCAGTGCCAGGGTGCCTATAGGTTTGGCTGCAACTGGGGTTACAACATAAAAAAATAAGGGAACAAAACACCACAAACAAACCAAGATTCCCCAATAAGAGAAGCCACTGACAAAACAATAGAATAAATATCCAAAAAGTTTAGAATGTCCATAGTCAATTTGATCTGCAAAGTAAAGGATGGTATACAGAGTTAAATCAAAGAGAAATACAGGAAGTGAAAAAAAAAAAAAAACAAAGGGTTACAGATTGTGTAAAAAGCAAGCAGAAATCCTCAAAATGAAAGAATCAATCAATTATAAATCAGTCAATTATAAATTCAATGGAAAATATCAACCACAGTCTAGACCATTTGGAAGACAGAACTTTAGACAATGAAGACAAAATATTTAATGTTGAAAATAAAGTTGACAACAAAGAGAAGATGGTAAAAATCCATGAACAGAACTTTCAAAAATTATGGGATTAACATGAAAAGATCAAATAAATTCTGCCAATCTAGGAGCATGTGAGTTCTTTCCATCTTCTAAGATGTTCAATTTCATTATTTTTGGTATTCTGTGGTTTTCATTGTAGAGATTTTTCAGCACTTTTGTCAGATTGATTCCCAAGTATTTTATTTTTTGAAATGATTATGAACAGTATAGTGTTATTTCTCTTTCAGTAGATTCATTACTGATGTATAGGAATGCATTTGAATTATGGGTATTGATTTTTTGTCCTGCTACTTTGCTGAATTCATTTCTTAGTTCCAGAAGATTTTGGTGGAATTTTTTGGATCTTCCAAATGTAGAACCATATCATTGGCAAATAGTGATAGTTTGAGTTCTTCTTTACTTATTTGTATACACTTAATTTCTTTCTTTCACATCATAGATGCTTCTCAGGTCATAGAGTGTACTTGGGCAATAGAGGCCAAACAGATCACTAAGGAGACCCCAAAAACCTCCAAATTTGTCATTCAAATACTCAACAATGGGTGTAGTACTCTGCCCGTGAACCTAAAATACTTACTCCAACCTGATGCCAAGGAACTTGCTCCCAATGATAAACTTTTTTCCACCTTCTGGCAATTTTATGCTCCCTTGTTTGAACAGTAATGGTCTCAGGATATCTACCACTGGAATTTTAATTTCATTAGTCTCCTTTATTATGTGCTAAAACATTTTATTTCTGCTTACCTCACTTATCCTTCATTCATTACATGACATCCCAGCCAGAACCAATCCACCTCTTCCTCAGCCTGAACAAAAAAGAGTAAACCCCTTGTCCTAAAGTCGTACAGGTTGAAAACTAAGTTGATGAATGTTAAGCTACCTGTATTTTGCATTTTTGCCTCCTGGATGTCCACTAAATCTGTTGAAATCTTTAGCTTCCCTACTACCAGTGTTCCAGAGAGGCAATTCCATTAGTGTGATCAGTTCCTCAGGTGGGACAAATCTATCCAGTCATTTGTCTAACCTTGGGAATTTGCAGTGCTTTAAATGTGGTAAAGGATAGCCCTCAGAATTGTGGGAACTTGGGACACAGGCCTGGAATATTTGCATAATAATTTCTCTCTGGAACAAGATCATGACAATTCCTTGAGAAAAGCAGTTCTCATTCACCAGATTATTTTTCCTCCTTCCTGCCTGGAATTACACCTGGCAGTTTAAGTCTGACAACTGTAATCCTGGTGATCTCCTACTTCTTTACTGATAACTTTCCTATATTTTGCTAACTTCTCCTAGTGTTATTGCAGATGAATACCCTTCCTGTGTTTCCTTGCTACCAAGGTGTGACCAATTAATATACTTGTAATTCTTTCCAGGAAGGGTAATTTCAATACTATAATTTAGTCAAGAAGATGGATGAATGAAATCACTGCCTGGGAGAAGGCCTGGGAGATTGTTTAATCAATATCCAACTCATATCCTGGGGCCAAGCCAGGCACACACCATAGAGATAATACTCTTTCCTTTCTGAAATTTCATTATGCTGTTCAAGTCATAAAACTCACACAGTTCTTAGGGGGCTGTACAGGTTCTAAAATTATGCTGGTCATAGAGGATACTCAGGTTTTAGAAACTACATTGGACATAGAGGTTAGTCAGTTAGTAAAAGCTATTCAGGTCATTAAGATAAGGAGGACTAGTGGCTTCAGAACACATAAAATATGCAAGTTAAACATGTTACTTAAATAATAGGGGTTATGCAGATTATAGAGGATACCCAGGTCACAATGGCTGTTCAATCATAGAACCTACCAAGTCCTTAGGGGCTACTAATTAAATATCTACATAGGGCATAAGACTGTGGAGGTCATAATGGCTGTCAGGATTACATAGGTAATAGATGCTTCATGGATTATAAATGATATAGGGTCATAGATGTTACTCATGCTGTAGAGATTATGCGGGCCATAAAAACCTTCTCAAATTTTTGAGGCTGCTCAGGTCCTAGAGTTTACACAATTCATAAGGACTTCTCAACACATAGAGGCCATTCAGACTATTAATACTACATAGGTCGTATGGGTTACTCGGTTCATTTAGGCTACTTAGAACAGAGAGGATATACAGGACAGGCAGTCTATGGTAGGCCATAAAAAACATACATATTATAGATAATATTATACAGATCATAGAAATTTTGCTGGTTATAAAAACTTCTGAGATTATAATGACAATTCAGGTCTTAGAGACAATGTAAGTGCAGGGGAATTCATAGATTATAGAGGCTCTGAATATTCTTGTGGTTACATTGGTGATAGAGGCTACGCCAACCATAGTAGCTTCATAAATCAAGGTTATTAGGGTTGAAGAAGCTACTTAGGTCAGAGAGTAAGCAGTAAGTAATAAAGTCTACAGAGATCATAGAGTCTGTGCAGGTCAAAGAGGTATGCAATTCACAGATTTTAAAAAGACCTAGAAACTACTCTGACCAGGTAATTTACTGTGCATATAAGTCCTATGCAGGCCAAGGAGGCTAAATGATCCAGAGGCTACAAAGTTCATAGAGCCTACTGAGGTCATTTATGTTTCTCAGCTCATAAGGTTATGGGGGTCATAAATATTTAGACCTTAGAAGATACACAGGTCATTAAGACTATGCAAGTCATAGAAGCTATTCTGGCTACAGAAACAGCACGGGGCATATGAGCTTTGCGATCATTTTGGGTACTCAGGCCATAGAAGTGGTACAAGTCAGAGAGTATATGTAGGCCAGAGACCCTGTGCAAATTATAAAGGTTATGCAGTTCATAGTGCCTATACATATTATAGGGCATACTAAGGTCATTTAGACCACTAAGTCCATAGAGGCTATTCAGGTCTACTAGGCTACTCAGAATATAAGGACATACAGACAATAGAGGCTATGCATGCTGTAGAGGAAACCCAGGTCATAGAGGTGATACAGTTCACAGAGGCCACTCAATCCATACAGGCTATACATGCCATAGTGATAATGCTAGACATAGAGAATATTCACATCATAAAGGATATTCATGTCACAGAGCCAACTCAGGACACAAAGAATACACAAATCATATCAGTTACTAAGCTCATTTACACTTCGTAGTCCAAAGAAACTATAAAAGTTATAGAATTTACAAAGAAATAGACACTATTTGGACTATAAATAATGTACACATCATAGAATGTACTCAGGTCATAGAGAATATGAAAGTCAAACAGGTTAACCAGTATTAGACACTATTGAAAACTTAGAGGCTTTGCAAGCCATAGGGATCATTTAGGTTATTCAGGCTATATAAGCTACATAAATCTTAGGTGTCACTCAGGACACAGAGGCTTCACAGATAATAAAGGCTTGTGCAGATCATAGGGGCACCATGGGCCATAGTGGTTCCTGAGATCATAGAAACCATACAGGTCATTTAGGCTAATCAGACCATAAAGGCAATACAGGATTTAGTGGCTGTGGACACCACACAGGCTATGCATGTCATGAGTCATACACATGTCCTGGGTACCACCCAGGATTATATGCTACATTGGCCATAGAGTTTATGCAGATGTTAGATGCTTCTAAGTAATAGAGGTTATATTGGTTGCAGATTGACTCAATTCAAGCTGTATGATCAGCTTAAATGTTTAAGAAAAATGGAGGTTTTTTAGGTGATAAATTCTACACAAGTTCTAGGAATTATTCAGGATATGTATGCTACAAAATTTATAAATAATACAAATGTCATGGAGAATACATAATTCACAGATAGGGCATAGAATTTACTAAGACCATAGAGAACACACTTGTAATTAAGAAAATCCAGGTCATAAAAAAGGTGCAGGTCACAGAGGCTACACAGGTCAGAGAGGTTGTGTTACTGAAAGAGACTACTCAGTTCCAAGATGATACTCAGGTATAGAGTGTAAGAAGGCAATAGAGATTACTTAAGTCATATGTACTACACAGGTCTTAGGG
>NW_027632454.1:7335758-7437871 GCF_902686455.1 Sciurus vulgaris
GTGTAGGAGGGCTTTATAGGGTTTGTAGGAAAGCTTATTGATGAGAGTGTAAGTGTTCACTTAAGTGAATAAAAAGGCTATTTGCAGTTTATAGGAAAGTTCTCTGTGGTGAGTCAAAAGTTTTCTCTGAGGTGTGTATTACAGGCTCTCTGAGGTGAGTAGAAATGCTCTCTAAGGTGTTTAGAGAAGACTTGCTAAGAAGTATAGTTACTAGGGCTTGTGGAGTACTAGTTTGCACTCATTCAAATATGTAGTTATATCTCTCTGAGGTGTGAGAGAATGATGTAAGGTGGTGCTCTTTTAAAGGATAGTATCACAACTTGATCAACATCAAATTCAATGAGTCACAAATATGAAGCAGAAATATAAATACACACAGACAAAAAATTCTGAGGTTGTGGTGCTATCTAAATGTGAATATGAGTGGAGGGCTAGACTCTACTCACTTCCAATGGCCTGTCCTGTTTCACCTGTGGTCTTCTTAGAAAATATCACCAGAGTTGATGGTCTCCACATTGATACAGTACTTCCAATCCTGGAAAAGGTCCCTACTTGGGACTTTCTTGAGAAATAACCATCCAAAGATGAGTAAACAACAAGAACTCATTGATCTGGACTTGCTGTCTCAACACAAGTGAACAGAATGGGAGTTTATCTGAAATGTGGGTGCCTAGCTACTAGGGTTCCAAGTTCTGTGTGTTCTGTTGCCAAGAAAGTGAGGTCACTTCCTTGGGGACTCCATAGCCAAAGATCTTTCTCACATAAGATGGTTCTTTATATGTATATATTTTTTGGTGTACTAGGGATTGAACCCAGGTCCTCATGCTTGCAAGGCAAGTGCTCTACTGACTGAGCTTTCTCCCCAATCCTACAAGATGGCTCTAATGGCCTGCAGATATGCAGGTTTCTCCCATCTTCCCTTGACATATACACAAGAGGACATGGTTACAACAACACACTCTGGTTGTGATCCCCAGACTCTCCCAGGTGTAGCCAACTGAATTGGTTTGGGGAGACACTTTGAATCAGACACATTTCCTACTTTTGCTCATATGGGTTGTCCTGAAGAAATCATCATGCCTTACAAGGCCTGAATACTTTTGCCATTTATTCTCCTGGGATTATTCTAGTATATGCTTTTGAAGTTGTCTTCAGGCGTATAAAGCAAATTATATACACACTTCTTGCAACCCCAATGTTTGAGTCATGTGTCTGTAATGCACCAACATTCAGAAAACACAACACAGAAAGGAGAGGGACAATGGATAACATACAACTGTACCATGATGTGAGTCCAACAGTAAAAGAGGGAAAATCAACTTCTACATTGTCCATGTTTCCACTCTGCCCCACTGGAAGTTTGTCATAATTGATATTCTGAGATAGACTCCCTACACCATAGACCATCCAATGCTTCCTGTGCAATTTAGAATTGTTTCAATGTTTCTTCTCATTGTATGATGTGGGTACACTACAAGGATCACTGCCACCAGAGAATTCTAGTGTCCAAAACCTGTAGCTTCCTCATCTAGGTGAATCCACATCAGTATGTGGATTCAAAGAAAAATAAATCAACATGATCCATGGTATTTCATTTCCAAGATGTAGTCATCAGAACTCTCACTTCTTTGTCTCCATAGTCCCATAGCAGTGGCACTGGTATAATTGCAGAGATTTTTTTGGAAAAGTTTGTATGGCAGCAGGCAAAGTTCTAAGGATTTCTTTAAATAGCAAGGAACTGGCACTTCTGGTTCCATTTCTAAATGCTTCACATAGATGAAAATATTTTGGTTGAAAAATTCAAGAATGCAATTTTTATCAAGAAGGCATTATGGTGTGAAATTTCCAAACTTTTGTTCAATATCATGGTTTTAAACATGGGAGTGGAATTCTCTTTCTCTATTTTTTTATGGAACGTCTACATTGCTTCTTTCAATGTCATAGCAGGTCACTTTTTGGTGTGTGTTGTTCAAGACAGTTTCTTTCTAGTCTTTTAACTAAAATTTGGAAAGAAGACCCCAGTTGAGGAACAAAGAACCAAATCAGAAGGCAATATTTATTCAAAGCTAAGGTTACTGGAGCAGAGAGAAGGATTGACAATTCATTTTTGAAAAGTGGAAAGGCACTAGATAACCACTCTCTTCAGTGGATATTCATTAATCTAATGCAGGTTCACTGAGTGCCCTGTGACCACTTTTGAATGAACACAAGAAGAGGATCTCCTTGTCTTCTCTTAAGAAGCATCAAAAATTAGCAAACTATCTCGAAGGCTTAGAACCATCTTGCTTGTGCATACAGAACTAATTGGCTTCTCATTACGTTTCTGCAAGGGTGAGAGTGAAGATAGACCACTGGCTTGGAAAGACTTGAATATCAATACTCATATGTGCAATCCCTCCTGTGGGAGGGCTCCCAGGATAGGACATTGCTGAATGCTTCTGAGTTCCTTGAAATTTACTGGGGAACAACAAATGTGGAGGATCACCACAAGGAAGACCTGCAACTCTGAATGGTGCTGAGTTTGGTAATCCCTGAGGCAAAAGTGTATTTGAAAGTAGGAAATAGTCCCTGTTTTTTAAGCTAGTAAAAATCAAAGTAAAGGAATATTCTCCCCTCCTAACTCCTGCTCCTGTAGGTATTCATCATATGACATTATGGCATTATGTGATAACATTCCCTATCCACCAAGTTTCTTCAGGAAGGAGAAAGAGCCCTGTATGAGCCTTGGAATGCTCTGTATGACTGAAGAATGTTTCATTGTAGTTTCATTATTGGTGACAGTTTTCTCCGAGAGAAGTGGAACAAAGACCATGATTTTTATGTCACTTGATCAGCTGCCTTCTGAACTCTTTTAGTTACTGTGCATGGATTGTTTCTAATGGAGCCTGTTGAGAACTTGCATCCTGGTTCCAGTTAGTGCTCTGTCTTATGTCTCTGTTTGCTGCCAGTGAAGATCACAAAGAGCACCCCTAGTCAGGAGAATTCCATAATAGTATGGATTCTATAATAGAACTACAGTTCACAGGACAACTATTATGTCACTTTTTGATGATTTAGTATTGGCATTACTATTAATAACTAAGGACAGATATTGCATTATCTTGTGGTGTTTTATTATGATATTATTTTTGCATAATAGACTGCATAACAGCCATTTTATTTGTTATGGATGTTATTGCACACCTCTTCTATCAATATCCAAAGTCTGTAGAAGCTATTATGTTAATATTAAATGCTATACTATGGATAATGTAATAATATTGAAACTTCAGGGCCATTATTATATTAGGTGTATGTACTTCCTTTAGTATGAATATTACATCAATTTTAAAAGGCAGTTATCATATCAGTTTGATATGTTGTAGTAAGGAGATCATATTAGTATTAAAAGCCACAAGTAAACCTTTAGGCCATTTTTAGAAACTCAAGTATGCATATCATGTTAGGATTAAAATCAACATAGTAGTTAATACAAAAATCTTATTGATAACTCAAAAATTATTTAATGTCAAAAATGCAGATAATTTATTAGCATAAAGTTGTATAATATAAATATGCTAATGTTAAATGCTACAGAACACCTGTTTACTAGTTTTAGATGTTATATAAAGGATATTAAATGAATATTAAAATCCACAAGTAAGTTTGGTTTCACGGTTTATGGAAACAATGGCATATTGAAAAATTAAATTCTACAGGATATATATTTCATTGGGTTTTTAGGTGATAATATGGAGGACATATTAGTATTTCAAGTAGAGGGAAGCTAGTATATTCATTTTAGATGCTAGGCTATTTCATAACACATTAGATATACAGGCCACAGCACAGCTTCTATATTCGTTTTTGATACTATTGTTTGGATATTATATTAGTATTTGAGTACTCTGAATGACTGTGATACCCATTTCTGATGTTGTAATATCAGACTAATTATATTAATATTAAAGAACAGAACAACTCTTGTATAGTTTTTCATGCTATTGTATGCATATACTGTTAACAAAAGGGACATGGAACAGCCATAGTA
This sequence comes from Sciurus vulgaris, assembly GCF_902686455.1. Lineage (NCBI taxonomy): Eukaryota > Metazoa > Chordata > Mammalia > Rodentia > Sciuridae > Sciurus > Sciurus vulgaris. Next base: position 7,339,789 of record NW_027632454.1, read on the forward strand.
GGAATATTGTATTATTATTGAAGTCTACAGGGGAGTTATTTTATGTGTTTTAGATGGTCACTATGGATATAATAATTATCTTTAAGGTCCCAGGAAATCTACTATATAAGTTTAATGTGGAATAGTAAGAATATTTCTTTAGCATTGATCACATGGAAGATCACATGGAAGCTATTAGGTTTAGAGGGTACAACAAATTTATCACATTCTTATTGAGGGTTCCAAGTTAGGCAGCTATTCTCTTAGTTTAGATTTTATAGAATGGAAATCATTTTAGTATGAACAGCCAGAGGTTAGTGATTACAGCAGTTTTAATGCTATAGTATGAATATAATAGCAGCATAGAAAGAACATGGGACAGTTTAAAAAATAACAGAATTCTTTTTTAAATTTAATTTTATTTATTTATGTGTTGCTCAGGTTAGAACCCAGTGCCTCACTTGTGCTAGGCAAGTGCTCTAACAGTAAGCCACAAACACAGCATCAAAGGACAGTTTTTATATGAGTTTAAGAGGCCACATATTCCATATTATATAAATTTGAAAGGACTCTGGGAAACTCTTAATTTTGGATGTAAAATGATTGATAATATGTTGGCATTAAAAGCCAAAGGATAACTACTGTATTAGTTATAAATTATAATGTATGGATATTATGTTAATACTAAAGAACACAATGCCTACTAAGGATATTATGTGAGTGTCAGTGGTCAAATTAATGGTATTAGTATTTTCAGTCACAGTGAATGTATTATGTGAATGTCATGCTCCACAGTGAGAATATTATGTTAATGCGAGAGGTCAATTGTAAACATTATATGAGTGTCAGAGGTCAGAGTGAGGGTATTTATGTGAGTTTCTTGTGTCAGAGTTATGATATTATGTGTATGTAAGTGGTCAAATGAGGTAGGAATTAATTTTGTTTTGGTGAATATTCATGTGTGGAAAAGCATGATAATCACAATGATCTCAGTCACATAAAATGTGCTGTTGTTTATGTATACTCATGACCTGGCAGGCATGTCCAAGTAAGCTGCTTGCAAATTAATAACTTTGTTTTTTCTTTAATTTTTATTTCTTCCTCTAATTTACATGTTAACCTTTTAAAAATAAATGGTATTTTTCAAAAGTGGTCAAGTGAGGATTGTATATGAATGTGAGAGTTCACAGGGGAAATACTTTGTAAGCATTTCAGGCTGCAGTGAAGTTATTATGTAAGTGTTAGAGATCAAGAGAGAATATTATGCAAAAGGGACCAGAATGAGGATAAGTAAGTGTCATAGACCACATAAGGATATTCTGTGTCAGTGGCTATAGTGAGGAAATAACCAGAGTGTCAGAGGCATTGTGAAGATGTTATGTGAGTGTTGGTAGGCAGAATAATGATATTATGTGAATGTGAGCTGCCAGAGTTGTTATTATGTGTCAGAAGCCAGTGTGAGGGTAATATCTGGATTTCAGTGGCTACAGTTAGGACAGTTTTTCAGGGTTAGTGGTCAGAGTGAGAATACTATGTGAGGACCTGAGGCCAGAGTAAGGATATTATATAAATGTCAGAGACCAGAGGAAAAGTACTATGTAAAAGTCAGAGGTTATAGTATGGACATTCTGTGCATGTAATTATTCATAGTGAGGATATTATATGAATGTCAGAGTCCAAGGTGAGGCTATTATGTGAGTGTGAAAAGTGACATGTTATTATGTAAATTTCAGAAGTCACACTGAAGATATTATGTGAAAGCCAGAGGCCACATTGAGGTTTATATGTGAGTGTCAGAGGCCATAATCAGGTTTTAATGTGAGTATCAAGGAAACAGTGAGGGAATTTTTTGAGTCAGACCAAGGGAAGGTATTATGTGATTTTCATGGCAACAGTGAGTGTATCACGTGAGTGTCAGAGGACACAGAATATTATGCGAGAGTCAAAGACCATAGTGAGGATATTGTGTGTCAGAAGGCACAGTGAGGATTTTATATAAATGTCTGAGGACACATTGATGACATTATATCAGTGTCAGAGGTCAGATTGTGTTTACTGAATATCAGAGAACTAAGGGAAAATACTCAATGAGTGACAGTGGTTACAGTGGTCATATTGAGAGCACTATGTGTCAGTGGTAAGAGTGATGATATTATGTGTCAGAGGCTACAGTGAGGGAATTATGTGAGTCTTATTGGCCACAGTGAGGGTATTATATTAATGTCAGTGGCCTCATTGAGGGCATTATGTGAATGTCAGAGACCACTGTGATGATATTTTGTGAATTTCAGAGGCCAGAGTGAGGGTACTAAGTAAGTGTCAGAGGTTTAATTGTGTATATTATGGAAGTGTCAGAGGCCACAATGATGGTATTTTATGAGTGTCAGAACAAAATGAGGATATTATGTGAATTGCAACTGTCCCAGAAAAGATATCATATGAGTGTCAAATACTACAGTTAGAATATACTGCCAATCACAGGGACAACACTGTGGAAATTATGTGGATGTCAGTGGCCACAGTGAGGGTATTTAGTTACATCAGTGACCAGCTTGAGGATACTATGAGTGTCCTAAGTCACAGTGACTGTCTTGGACCACAGTGAATGTATTATGAGTGTCAGAGGTGACAATTATAATATGTGAACACATAAGGCCAAATTGAAGGTATTTGGTGAGTATTAGAGGACACATTGAGTGCATTATATGAGTGTCGAGGTAATAGTGATGGCATTTTGTAAGTGTCAGATGGGAAGTGAGGATATTATGTGAATATCAGGGGCAAAAGTAAAAATATTAAGTGAGTGACAGAGGTCACAATTAGAATAGTATGTGAGTGTCAGAGGCCAATTGAATATATTATATAAATATCGGAGACCAAATGTGGAAATTAGATGAGGGTCAGAAGGTACATTGCAAGCATGATGTGAGTGTTTCAGGTCACAAAAAGGTACTATGCGCATGACAAGTCACATTGAATGTAATATATGAGTATAGGAGGCCAATTGTGGGTATTATGTGAGTATCACAGGTTAGAATAAGGATACTGTGTCAATATCAGAGACCAAAATGATGACATTTTGAGTGCAAGAATTCACAGAGAGGATATATCAATTTCAGACATGACAATTAGGGTAATATTTCAATTTTAAGAGGTCAAAATGAGAATATTTTATGTGTGTCAGAGGACCCAGTGATAATATTTACATGACTTTCAGAGGACACAGTGTGATATTATGTGAGTGACAGAGACCATAGTGGTAGTAATCTGTGTCTGAGGTCAAAATGTGTGTATTATGTGATTGTTAGAGACCAGAATTGGGGATTAATGTGAGCGTCAGAGGGCACAGTGAGGGTATTATGTGAGTGCCAGAGGTCACAGTATAGTTATTATGTGTCAGAGGTAACATTGATGATATTATGTGTCATTATATCCAATTAAGGATATAATGTCTGTGTCAGAGGTCATATTGAGTGCATAATATGAATGTCTGAGATCACAGGAAGGTTATTATTTGAGCATCAGTGGTCAAAGTGAGAATATTACATTAGTGTCAGAGGTCTAGTGAGGATATTTTGTAAATGTCCTAATCCAAAGTGAGGGTATTACATAAGTAACAGAGGTCCCAGTGAGGTTATACGGTGATGATAAGAGGTCACAGTAAGGACGTTGTGTGTGTGTCAGAGGTCATGTGGAATATTATGTGACTTTCAGACTCACAGTGAGGATATCATGTGAGTATCACACATCAAGTGAGGAAATTAGGTGAGTGTCAGAGGCACCAGTGAAGATAAATGGAAGTGTCCAAAGTCATTTTAGAAAATAAGGTGAGTGTCAAAGATCACAGTGAGGACATAATATCAGTATTAGTGGCCACAGAGATATTACGTCAGTTTCTAGAAAAGAAAAATGAGAATATTATCTGAGTGTTACAGAGCTCAGAAGGGGAATTATGTGAGACTGTTTTTTTTTTTTTTTAAGTATCTTCTATTTGACTGTGGAATTTTACTTCTATTTCTAATGTGTTCATTTTTTTATCATGAATAGATGCTGGAACTTAACAAGCACTTTTTCTGTCTCTGTTTACATGATGTTTATTTACCCTTAATTCTATCAATATGGTGTCTTTGTCATCTTGGGTTGCAATAACAAATGCCTTAGTTGAGGTGTCTTAGGCAACAATAATTTATTTTTTTATAGTTATTGAGGATAAAAGACAAAGGTCAAAACACCACCTTGTTTATTGTCTGGTGAGGTCTCCCTTTTTGAGTTTTATACTGACACTCTTTCATTATGTCTCAGTTGATCTTTCCTTGGCATAGACATTCAAACATAAAGAAGAATTCTAGAACACTTCTTGGGAGATCTCCAATCTTTTTAAATAGAACCTACATTTATGATCTCTCTCATATAAGTTGCATCCTAGAATGCCTATATCCTAATATAATCTAAATTATGTGCTAGAATTTCTATATCTACTTACATGGAGGATTATTGGGTGAAACAGTTCATTCCATAGAATAAGTTACTGTTTTGATTGTTCAATGTAAAAATAAATTTTCTTTCCTATGATAAATTCCATTTCACCTTCACTTATAATCATTTTGTTGCTCATCGAGTTTAGTATTCTTTTAGACATCATTGTCAAACTTTTATGAATGTTTACTTGTATTTTTAGATTGCTTGGGATGTCTTTGATTTTGGCATGAGGGTTTTAATAACGTACTGATTTGGGACATATTCTGCTTCATTTTTTTTGGAAGACTTTGTAAAGTATTATTTCTATTTTGCTATTGTTTATTCACTAATAAAATAGTTGGGACATGGGCTTATTTTTTGAGAAAATATTTTAAATTATCATTTCATGTTCTGTATTTTTGGGCCTTGTCTGTCCTTCTGTTTCTTCTGTCTTTTTAGTACTTTGTGTCTTACTAGGACTTTTTTCCCTTTCGTCTTATTTTTTACTTTGTTAGAAACATTTTTTTCAAATATTCCTTTTCTTAAATTTTTTCTTAACACAAGTCTGTAGTTACAATCTCTTTCCTGATTTTAGTATCTTCTTTTTAGAAAGTAATTCTTGTTTAAGTTTAGAACTTTCCTTCAACAAACCAAGTTTTGCATTATTAAATTTCTTCTTTATATTTTTATAGTATTTATTTTTGTTCTCAACTTTCTTTTCTCTAAATTCAGCTTACTCTAGGATTCTTCGTTCATCCTTTTTGACTACTTCTTATGGTGGAAATTTAAGTTATTGATTTGATATTTCTCTTTTTTAGTATAGGAATTTATAGAATTCATTTTCCTTTAAGCTCTGCTTTTTAAATGAGTACTGAGTTCATTTCAAACCTCATGCTATAAATTTTATATGCTCCTCTGTTTTGTTTTTGTTTTATTTACATTAAAATGTTTAATTGATGATATGAATTATTCTTCAGTCACTGGTTATTTTGAAATGTGTTGTAGGATTTGACATTTTTTAACACTAGTACTATTCATTTGATGGATCTTATTCTGTTTGGATACAAAAATCATATTATTTAGATTCCTTTAATTTATTGAGGCTTATTTGATGATGCAACACATTCTCCAGTATAAAAATTGTTCCATGTGAAATTGGGAAGAATAAGCATTCTGCCTTTTAAGGTGGATTTATCTAAATAGAACCTCTGGCATTGTTTTTTCAGTGTGGTATGAGCCTACTTCTCTGTTGGTATGAGGTCAATTATTCCAAACATTGGTGAAATTGGCAGTTTGTTTCCTACCTCTAAAATTTTGTTTTGGTTTTCTTTGTAATCAATTAATAATTGTATGGACATTTCATGAAGGGATTAGAATGAATGAGCATCTACCTTTTGTCTACATGCTCTCTCTCTCTCTTTGTGTGTGTGTGCGTGTGTGTGTGCGTGTGCATGTGTATGTTGGTAGACTTTCAATAAAATTATGCATTAGCCTTCACTTTCTGCTTTTGTACAACCTCAAGTTCGGCTATGTTTAGATATTGAAAACTTGTCATATCTTTCCTTCTTGTCACTAAGGATATATAAGATCTTTTTAAAGATTAGAATTACTCTGCATTCTTTTTAATAATTGGACCATTCTCACATTGTTCAACTTGGTTGCTCCTCACAATATATTTTAATTTTTTATTACTCAAAATACATTTTCCATAATTGTTTCTGGATTTGAGTATTGAACTAAAAGACTAAACTGTGCCAATTTTACAAATAAATGAGACATTGTTCTCTTCTACAGTGCATAGGAACTTTGTTTTTTTTTTTTTTTGTCTTATTTTATGTATGTAAAAATTTGGTTCATGTCTGAAGCATAGTATATAAGAGTTGATTTTTATCAACAGACATGAAGTCAAGAATCGCATGATTAGTTCAAAAGATGCAGAAAAAGCATTCAATAAAATACAGCATCCCTTTATGCTCAAAACATTAAAAAATTTCATTGAGAAACACAGACCACTAAAGAAAGCAATTAGAAAAAACCTAAGAAGATGGAAATATCTACCATGTTCTTGGATAGGCACAACTAATATTGTCAAAATGGCCATACTACCAAAAGTGCTATACAGATTCAATGCAATTCCAATTAAAACCTCAATGATGTACCATACATAAATATAGCAAGCAATCATGAAATTCATCTGGAAGAATAAGAAACCCAGAATAGCTAAATCAATCCTTAGCATGAAGAGTGAATCAGGGGGTATTGCAATACCAGAACTTCAACTATACTACAAAGCAAGAGTAAAAAAATAGCAGGGTATTGGCACGAAAATAGACAGGTAAATCAATGGTACAGAATAGAGAACATGGACACAAACTCAAATAAATAAAATCTTCTCATACTAGAAAAAGGTGCCAAAAATATGCAAAGGAGAAAAGATAGCCTCTTCAGAAAATGGTGCTGGGAAAACTGGAAATCCATATGCAGCAGAATGAAAATAAACCTGTATCTCTCACCCTGCACAAAACTCAACTCAAAATGGATCAATGACCTCAGAATCAGATCACAAACACTTCATCTTATAGAAGAAAAATTACATCCAAATCTTCAATATATAGGCCCAGTATCAGACTTCCTGAACAGAACTCCCATAGCACTAGAAATAAAAGCAATAACCAATAACTGGGATAGATTCAAACTAAAAAGCTTTCTCTCAGCAAATAAAACTATCAGCAATGTGAAGAGAGAGCCTACAGAGTGGGAGAAAATATTTGCCACCCATAGTTCAGATATAGCACTAATCTCTAGAATCTATAAAGACCTCAAAACTCTACACCAAGAATACAAATAATCCAATTGACAAATGGGCTAAGGAAATGAACAGACACTTCACAGAAGAAGATCTACAAGCAATCAACAGACATATGAAAAAATGTTCAACATCTCTAGTAATAAGTGAAATGCAAATCAAAACTACCCTAAGATTCCATCTCACCCCAATTAGAATGGTTATAATCAAGAGTACAAGCAACAATAGATGTTGGCGAGTATGTGGGGAAAATGGTACACTCATACATTGCTGGTAGGGTTGCAAATTAGTGCAGCCATTCTGGAAAGCAGTATGGAGATTCCTCAGAAAGCTTGGAATGGAACCACCATTTGACCCAGCTTTCCCACTCCTCGGCTTTTACTCAAAGGATTTAAAGGCAGAATACTACAAAGATGCAGCCACATCAATGTTCATAGCTGCTCAATTCACAATAGCCAGTTTGTAGAACCAAACTCGATGCCCTTCAATTGATGAATGAATAAAGAATCTGTGGTATATTTATACAATGGAGTACTACTCAGCCATAAAGAATAATAAAATTATGGCATTTGCAGGCAAATGGATGAAATTGGAGAATATTATGCTAAGTGAGATAAGTCAATCTCAAAAAACCAAAGGATGAATGATATCACAGATAAGAGGATAATGACACATAATGGGTGGAGGGGCAAGAATGGAGGAAGGAGGGACTGTATAGAGGGAAAAGAAGGGTAGGAGGGATTTGGGGGGTAGGGAATAACACAATGAATCAAACAACATTACCCTATGTAAATGTATGATTACACAAATGATATGCCTTACTGCATGTACAGAGACCAACATGTATCACATTTGTTTACAATAAAAATAAATTAAAAACAAAACTGCTGTTTCTCAAAATAATTCTAACAATGCAGTGAAATAAGAAGACATACAAACATTAGAAAAAATTGGGGTAGAGGGAACATTCCTTAACATTGTAAAGGCCATCAACGCTAAGCCCATGTCCAATATCATTCTAAATGGTGAAAAACTGAAAGCATTCCCCCTAAAAACTGGAACAAGGCAGGGATGCCCTCTTTCACCACTTCTATTCAACATCATCCTTGAAATTCTAGGCAGATCAATTAAACAAACCAAAGAAATTAAAGGGATATGAATTGGAAAAGAAGAACTCAAACTATCACTGTTCGCTGATGACATGATTATGTATTTAGAGGAACCTGGAAATTCCACCAGAAAACTTTCAGAACTCATAAGTGAATTCAGTAAGATAGCAGGTTACAAGATCAATGCTCATGAATCCAATGCATTTTTATACATAAGTGATGAATCTTCAGAAAGGGAAATTAGGAAAACTAACCCATTCACAGCATTGAAAAAATAAAATATTTCAGAATAAATCTCACAAAAGAGGTGAAAGATCTCTTAATGAGAACTATAGAAAACTAAAGAAAGAAATTAAAGAAAACCTTAGAAAATTGAAAGATCTCCCATACTCTTGGATAGGAAGAATTAATATCATCAAAATAGCCATACTACCTAAAGTGCTGTACATATTCAATGCAATTCCAATTAAAATTCCAATGACATACCTTACAGTAATAGAGCAAGCAATTATGAAATTCACATGGAAGAATAAAAAAACCAGAAAAGCTAAAGCAATCCTCAGTAGAAAGAGCGAAGCAGGGAGTATCGCAATACCAGATCTTCAACTCTATTATAAATCAATAGTAACAAAAATGGCATTGTATTGATACCAAAATAGACAGGTATATCAATGGTACAGAATAGAGGACATGGACACAAACCCAAATAAATACAATTTTCTCTTACTAGACAAAGGTGCCAAAAATATGCAATGGAGAAAAGATAGCCTCTTCAACAATTGTTCCTGGGAAAACTGGAAATCCATATGTAACAGAATGAAATTAAACCCCTATCTCTCACCCTGCAAAACTCAACTCAAAATGGATCAAAGACCTTGGAATCAGACCAGAGACCCTGCATCTTATAGAAGAAAAAGTAGGTCCAAATCTTCAACTTGTTGGGTTAGGATCAGATTTCCTTAACACGACTTCCATAGAACAAGAAATAAAGGCAAGAGTCAATAACTTGGATAGATTCAAACTAAAAAGCTTTCTCTCAGCAAAAGAAACTATCAATAATGTGAAGAGAGAGTCTACAGAGTGGGAGAATAATTTTGCCACTCATACTTCAGATAGAGCACTAATTTCCAGAATATATAAAGAACTCAAAAAACTCTACACCAAGAATACAAATAATCCAATCAACAAATGGGCTAAGGAAATGAACAGACATTTCACAGAAGAAGAACTACAAGCAATCAACAGACATATGAAAAAAAATGTTCCACATCTCTAGTAATAAGAGAAATGCAAATCAAAACTACCCTAAGATTCCATCTCACCCCAATTAGAATGGCGATTATCAAGAACACAAGCAACAACAGGTGTTGGTGAGGATGTGGGGAAAAAGATACACTCATACATTGCTGGTGGGGCTGCAAATTAGTGTAGCCACTCTGGAAAGCAGTATGGAGATTCCTCAGAAATCTTTGAATAGAGCCACTATTTGACCCAATTATCCCACTCCTCGGCTTATACCCAAAGGACTTAAAATCAGCATACTATAGAGATACAGCCACATCAATGTTCATTGCTGCTCAATTCACCATAGCCAGATTGTGGAACCAAACTAGATGTCCTTCAATTAATGAATGGTTAAAGAAACTGTGGCATATATATATACAATGGAATAGTACACCACCATAAAGAATGGTAAAATTATGGCATATGCAGGCAAATGGATGAAATTGGAGAATATCATGCTAAGTGAGATAAGCCAATCTCAAAAAACTAAAGAACAAATGATCTCGCTGATAAGCGGTTGAGGACATATAATGGAGGGTGGGAAGGGTCAGCATTAGGTTTAGAGTTAGGTTTAGGGTTAGGGTTAAGGAGGGTGGTAAGAATGGAGGAAGGAAGGACTGTATAGAGGGCAAAGAGGGGTGGGAGGGGTGGGGGAAAGGAAAAAAATAACAGAATGAATCAAATGGCATTACCCTATGTAAATTTATGTTTACACAAATGGTATGCCTTGACTCCATGTACAAATAGAGAAAAAACAAGTATACCATTTGTATACAATAAAAAAAGAAGACATACAGTGTCAGATAATTATAGTATATTTCCTTCACAAACTTCATATTGATTATGTTTAATCTTCATACTAATCAATAAATAAAGACAATATTTCAGTAGAGATAAGAAAATGCTAAAATTTAAAGTAGCAAGTTTATTCAAATGAATATCAAAATACTTAATAAACTTAAGAAAAAATCAATTAAATTACTTAAAAAATAAGTAAATTTAAGGTTACAACAAGATAGAAAAATTCATCTATCAGGATGATTAACATGAGAATATAAAACATAGTAAATATTATTTATGACATCAGTGCAGTATGCACCCTCATGTGACACTGGTACAACCACTGTGCAAAAATATGTGGTGTACTTTAAAACTATATCTCATGACCTAAACATTGCACTGTAAGTAACTATATTTCAAATATAAATATGTATATATCTTTTATGTGCTTAAAAATGGGCATTCCTAATAGGACTATTTGCTATAACCTGAAAACTATAAAATACCCAAAAATGCCCATATGAAATAGATTGAATAAACAAATGTATAAGTATGATGTACATTTTCTCAGTGAAATAGTTTTATGATCATACTTAATAATAATGCATGGCATGCTTAAAAATTGCTAAGGGATTACAATTCAAATATATCTGCACAAAATATGAGTATATGGGTTGATGGATATATAAATTAGAGGAATTTAGCATTATGCATTATATGCACATATCAAAACATCACACTGCAGTTCAGAAATAAAATGGATGGTAGTTGAAACAATGATGGAAGATGGCAAGTCTTGATCTCCTCAAAATGCAGAAAGGAAGCAGTGAAGGAAAAGCAGAATTGGTAGGTGGATGACAAAATATATGCTCTAAGACTCAACATTACAAATCCTGAAACTTGGAAGGACTTGGAGATGGGTACCAGAGTAGAAAATAAACTCAGAGTCCCCTAACCCCCAAACTGAACAAAGGTGGGGAATAGGGGAGGGGCAATAAAGAGAGAAAGAGGAAAATAGAGGGAATAGAAAAATGTTTAAACTACACCAGTTAAAACATTTGGAAAGGCAGAAAAAATTTAAAATGTGACAGGATCAGCAGGATTCTTAAAACACAGCAAACAGTTTAAACTCAAATCATAAAAAGAAAGCTGAGTAAGGGGTCTGCAGCCATCTTTGGAGCCCTTAGTCGACCACTCACCTCCTTTAAACAACAGGGTTTTTTCCCCTGCCCAGAAAGCCAGGAATTAAACCATAGGAAAATCCCCTTCAATGGGACCACTTAATAATCCAACCAGAAAGAATTTCTAGAAGGACAACTCAAAGCCTGCTAAAACTCCCTCTCCCTCATTCTGAATAAGGGGAAGGGAGTGTGGCACACACCTGTGTCAGAAATGCACCTAACCCAGCACTCTTCTCAGCCTCTGCAAACCAGGCAGAGTTAGAAAACTCTATGCAGTTTCCACTCAACTCAGAGAAAGAGAAACAAATCAGCTTACACCTCCAGGAGAGGAAAGTGGATTCATTAGGACAAAAGAATCCTCAAGCAGTAATGTTGTGGGGGGGGCACCATGAGAAGCCTAGCAAATGCCCCTGAGATCATGGGGCCATACCAGAGGGAAGCTGCATGAAGATATTGTGATTTACAGACCCAATTCCTGAATGGTGGCAGCTGTAAATAGAATGCTTCTAGGATAAGTTCCCTGAACACCTTAGGAAACTTATGCTGAAGATACCTGTGAAGATAGTCAGAGGAAATTCAATTAAGGCTGAAAATTACTACAGCCTAGGCAACAGGATGTGTCTTCTTCCAGCCTCAACTGGAAACCAGCCAGATGCTTGATCTCAACAATATTCAGCCATCAAGAGACTCACTTCACAGGTATTGGCACCCAGACAGAAGGTGAAAGGATGGATAAAGACATAACATTCACAGGGGTCTCCTAAGCAAGCAGGAGTAGCTATTTTTATATCACATAAGTGGATCTAATTCAACATTATTCAGAAGAGACAAAGAAGGTCATTTCATACTGCATAAGGGAATTGTACATAAGAATGTGTAATAAAAGTAAATATCTATGCCATGAACAATGGAATAACTATGTTATAAAGAACACACTTCTCAATATGTAGAATCAAATAGACTATGTTACAATACTGTGGGGTGGCTTTAATCCACCTCTGTCATCACTGAATGGACCATGCAAACAAAATAAATAAATATTCTACAGAACTAAAAACTACAAGTAATAATAGGGACCACAAAGACATCTATAGAATATTTTATCTATGAAATAACTTTAACTTAGAAGCACATGAAATATTTTCTAACTGAGACAGTATGTTAGGTAACAAACTAAATCTTAGCAAATACCCCAAAAAAAAAAAAATAGATTTAAGACGTTGTGTTCTATCAGACTATATGGGCTAAAAGTAGAAATCAATGATAATCTAAACAGAAATCATCATAACTACTGGATGTTAATACACTTTTGAAGGATGAATAGCAGAAAAATTTAAGAAAAATAAATTTGTTTTTAGAAGTAAATGAAAGTGGTGATACAACATATCAAAATTTCTAGAACAATATGTAGGCAATTCTAAAAGCAAAGTTTGTATCATTTAGTTCATACATTAAAAGAATAGAAAGATACCAAATAATCTAACATTATATCTCAAGGCCCAAGAAAAAGAACAAACCAACATCAAAGTCCTCACAAGATGTGAAATAATCTAAAACAGCCAAAATCAATGAAACTGAGAATAAGAAATTAAGATCAATTAACCAAAGTGTTGATTTTTTAAAAGGGTAAATAAGGTTCATCAATCCTTAGGCAAACTATCAAAAGAAAGAGTGACAAACATCAAATTAATAAAATTTGAGATAATAAAGAATTATCACCAGAGATACTACTGAATTCCATAGGATCATCAGAAAATATTTTGAGTATTTATACTCCAAAAGGCTAGAAAATCTTGAAGATATTGATAAAATCCAAGGGACATATGGCCTGTACATATTGAACCATAAGGATATAGAAAACAGATCCATATCAAATAAAGAGATTCAAGTATTTATCAAAAGGCTGCCAAGAAAGAAAAGTCCAGGACTTGAAGGTTTCTCAGTGAGTTTTTCCAGACATTTAAAGAAGAACTAACAACAATCCTCCTCAAATTATTCAATGAAGTAGAAAATGAGGGAACAGTACCTAACACATTCTATGAAGCCAGTATTACTCTGACTCTAAAACCGGGCAAAAAAATTCAAGAATGTTCACAGAAGAAATGTTTGGGTTATAAGAGCCTTAAACCAATTAGTGATTTAATCACCTGATAGAATTAATTGAGTGGTAACTGAAGTCAGGTAGGGAGTGGCTGAAGGATGTGGGATATTGGGGCATGACATTTGGATATATGTTTTGTATCTGGTGAGTTAACTTTCTCTCTCTCTGTCTCTCTCTGTCTCTCTGTCTCTCTCTCTCTGTCTCTCTTTCTCTGTCTCTTTCTCTCTCCCTCTCTTTCTCTCCTAATAATCATGAGAGCAGTTTATCTCTTCCACACAATTATCCCATGATGTTCTGCCTCAATTCATATTCCAAGGAATGGAGCCAGATTTCCATGTGTTGGGGGCTGTGCCATGTGGGCTGCACTAGGATGGTGCCTGGCAGCCAGCTGGAGGTTGCTTTGATCACTTCGGTGGTGAGGAGGTTGATTAACATAAGCACACCCAGGTGATTTATCATTGGCCATATTCAATTAAGTCCATGCACACAATGCATGCACAGGTTTTCCCGAGTGCTCCTGCTCAGGCCTGCTCATTTTAACCTTGCCGTGATAGAGCAGCTGGCTCCTCACCTGAACTCAACTGGTGTGGCCCCGCCCTCCGCATCCTGGAGGGAATATAAGCGGCAAGCAGAAGCGGCAGTAAGCAGAGAGAAGAAGCTAGCAGAGAACAGAAGAAGCAGTTAGAAGAAGCAGCTAGCCCTCAGGTAGATAGCACCTAGTTCACAGGATGCAGGACTCTAAGAAGAAATAGATCTCTGATAAGCATAGAAGCCTCTATTTCTCTAAAAACTTCCTCTAAGCAAAGCATCTCTTCTTCTCAAAGTCTCTCTTCCTGTATAAATTAGTGAATATAGGAAAAGTAGTTTATTTTCAGTCCACCTCCAATAAATACCTGCGCAATTGTTGCCATGGGCGGTGACAAATGGTGGCCTGTACGGGGATGGGGAGCATACAGGGAAAGGGAAAAAGGGAAATCGGAATGGTGGGGAAAGTAAACTGAGGAAACTTGTAGGAATAGGGCGAATGAAATTCAAAGTCCGCCTCTGGGAATAGGTACAGCAGGGAAAGTAAGAGCCTCGCAGAAGTCTCTGGCCAGAGTGGCTTAAGGGCAAGGGATAGTAAAAAGAAATGGGGTTGGTCAAAAACTAAAGGTCACAAAGGACACAACAGTGAAGTGCAAGAATGTGTGTATTTTTTGTTGTTTGTGTTTGTCAAATTCAAGTGTTTTGCTCTAAGTAGTGAGGTAAGCTGAGGCCCTGTCTCTCTGTGAGGCAGTTAGGTTCTCAGGATAGTAGGCCAGGAAAGCTGAGCCCCTGTCTCTCTCTGGGGCAGTTAGGTACTCAGGTAAGCTGAGATCCTGTCTCTATGGCAGTTAACCTCTGTCCCTGGGGCAGTTAGGAACTCAGGTAAGCTGAGGCCCTGTCTTTCTAAGGCAGTTAGGTACTCAGGATAGCTGGCCAGGTGATGAATGATAAAGGAGCTCCAGAATGTGTGTATTCTGTATTGTTTGTGTGTTTGTACTACTGTTAAAGTGGCCTTTGTACAGTAAAAGATTGGTTCAGAAATGTCACGAAATCAGTCTGAAAGGATGATTCAAAAAGGAGGCGTGAAAAATATATTACAAGAAGGAGAAGAAGTGCTGGGAGAGTTTAAAAAGGAAGTTAGCTGGGGTAACCAAAAACAGGAAAGTTCTGGGGAGGAAGGAAACACTGGGGAAAAATTAGAAAATAAGGAAACCACTGCACGATCATATATTCAAACTCTAGCAGAAATAAGCCTAGGGTTTATAGAGGAAAGGTTGCTCAAGTTGCCACAATGGGGAAAAGAACTGTTAAAGAGAACAAAGCAAGGAAAAACTGAGTGGTAGTGAAATCTTAAGAACAAGGGAAAAAGAAGAGAGCTAAATCTAATACAAAGAACCCCAAAAAGGAATAATTGAGTGGTAGTGAAAACTTAAGAACAAAGGAAAAATTTAGGAGAGAGCTGAATCTAATACAAAGAACTTAAAGAGACAGTTAGGACTGATTGGAAACAGCTATGCAGAGCAGTGTTATCTAGAAGAAAATATCTGAATTGGAGGGCTAAGTGGCAAGAAATAGCTGTTGAAACTGCTTGCAAAAACGCAGTAGCAAGGTTTCCTGGTAGGAATGCTGAATAAGAGAAGGCTAATACACTTCAAAAGATACTCAAAATTAATATGATCCTGGAGTGTATTGACAAACCTAAGACCCCTCAACCCCCAGGTCTTTGGCCAAAGTGTAGAATAGGAAAACACTGGACTAAAGAGTGCAAATTGGTTGCTGGTGTTGAGGGCAAGATGTTATCAAATCATTTGAGAAACGAGGCACAGGGCTCTTTGACTCAAGGCTCACAAATGTACGGAGCTTCAGGGGGGAACAATGTTAGATCACAAATTCAGATGGTTCCTTGACACAATCCTTTCCTAAGGCCCTGAATGTTTCTCCTAATGGTGCTGCTGCAGTAGTTACTGACCAAGATACTACTATTCAGATTACATATCAAAAATCGGCTCAATTGGGGGAAATGGAAGCAGCTGTCATAGCCCTTGTAGAGTTTGAGTAACAGATCATTTTGCTGATAGTGATTGCATCACTCAGGCAATTCCCAAATTAGAATTGTCTGGACCCATAGCCCCTCATAAACTGATTTGGCCGCTCAGATGTTTTTCATCTTTTTCTCAGTAAAGCAAGATGCTTATTTTCATCCTGTGTAACTCACTTTCTAATCCCTCATGTTAGTGCCTCACCTTTAAGGAGGGTCGATAAGTAAAGAGAAGTGCACTGATCAAAAGGTTAATGGAGTTAGTACTGAAATATGTAGAGAGGGAATAAAATCCTCACCATAAATGCCACTAAGGTGAAAGTCAAACTGGGAGGACTTATCACAGAAGCATTAAATGAGCTAGCACAATTTGGTACCAAATTTGAGGGACTCTTAAGTTTTACACTATTAAGCTTGGGTATGCTTGTGTTCATTCTATTCTACACCTATGAACGCCTCAAAGTCAGTCAATAGGCTATAATGTGATCATAAAATAGGCCATGGCCACCCTTGAAGCGGAACAATCTCCCAACATAAGGCTTAGTATGCTGGATCGGTAGTCAGAGATGGGTAACCATGGGAAAGCACTGTACCAACCTAAGACAGAAGGGCCAACTCCACTTTGGTATCCTTTGATGATGGGTAAGGACAGGATGTTGATTCCCAGGACCTAAGATGGACATGATCCCTGCCAGTTTCATTTTCATTTCATATAAGAAAGGGGGTGATGTTGGGGGCTGTGCCATGTTGGCTGCACTGGGATGGTGTCTGGTGGCCAGCTGGAGGTTGCTTTGATCACATGGGCAGTGAGGAGGTTGATTAACATAAGCACACCCAGGTGATTTATCTTTAGCCGTATTCAAGTCCACGCACACAACTCGTGCACAGGTGTTCCCACCTGCTCCTGCTCAGGCCTGCTCATTTTAACCTTGCCGTGATAGGGCAGCTGGCTCCTCGCCTGAACTCAATTGGTGTGGCCCCGCCCTCCACATCCTGGAGGGAATATAAGTGGCAAGCAGAAGAAGCAGTAAGCAGAAGAAGCAGCTAGCAGAGAGAAGCAGCTAGCAGAGAGAAGCAGCTAGCAGAGAGAAGCAGCTAGCAGAGAGAAGCAGCTAGCAGAGAGAAGCAGCTAGCAGAGAGAAGCAGCTAGCCCTCAGATAGATAGTACCTAGTTCACAGGATGCAGGACGCACCTGTAAGAAGAAGCAGCAGAACTCTAAGAAGAAATAGATCTCTGATAAGCGTAGAAGCCTTCCTTTCTCTAAAAACTTCCTCTAGGCAAAGCATCTCTTCTTCTCAAAGTCTCTCTTCCTCTATAAATTAGTGAATATAGGAAAAGTAGTTTATTTTCAGTCTACCTCTGATAAATACTCAAGCAATTGTTGCCACAGGCAGCGACATCCATAGACTTATACCTCTGAAACCATGATCCCTCAAGGAAACTTTTCCTTCTCTACAATTATTATGGTTGGGTGTTTTAATCACAGTAATGAAAAAGCGGACTAAACAGAAAGAAAACTACAGGCCAATATCCTTGATGAACACAGATACAAAATTTCTTAATGAAATATTGGCAAACTGTGCAGAAAAGCACATTAAAAGATCAAGTGCATCACAATCAAGTGGGATTTATCTCAGGGATGCAATGTTGGTTCAACATATGGAAATCAGCAAATGTAATACAACACATAAATAAATATAAGGGTAAGAATCATGTGGTTATTTCAAGAGATATAGAAAAAGCACTTGAAAAAGTAGAACACACATTTTTAATATACTAGAGAAAATAGGGATAGAAGAAAATTACCTACACATTGTAAAGGTTATATATGATTAACCTAAGGCCGGCATTCTACAAAAGGAGAGAAATTGAAAGCATTTTCTCTAAAAACTGGAAAAGCAAGCATGCCCTCTTTTCCCAGTATTATTCAACATAGTACCTGAAATTTCACTCAGACCAATTAGGCAAAAGTAGAAAATTAAATATATATAGAAAAGAAAACCAGTTCCAATTATTTCTGTTTGCTGAATACATGATCCTAAATTTAGAAGAACCAACAAAATCCAACAGAAAACTTTTAGAATATATAAATAAATTGAGAAAAAGAGCAGATGCAATGTCTACACCCATAAATATGTGACATTCTTATCTACAATGATTAATCTGCTGAAAAAGAAATTGGGAAAATTATACCATTCACAATAACCTCAAAAATAAATAAAATACTTGGGCATCAATCTAGGAAAAGAGGTGAAGTACTTCTACAATGAAAATTAAAGAACACTGAAGAAAGAAATTGGAAAAGACCTTAGAAGAAATACAAAATAGGTATGGGGATGTAGTTCACTGTTCAAGTGCCCAATACCTTCCAAATAAGAAAAACATGTCATATGAGTTACTGGTTGAAGTTGAGTTACTTATAAAATATCCAAGAAGAAAGAGTTATTAGACTAGTAAGAATATAATGCAGGGGTCAAGAGGAAAATTACTTCTGGAAATATAAATTAAGGATAAATGAAGTAAATTGGAGATAGATTAAAATATAGAAATGGTAAATACTTTTGCAAAAAACTATAGAATGAATGAAGGTCATAAAATATTTGTATGTAAGAGGAAAATGAAGACAGATTAGTAAAAAAATTTAAATCACTAAAAACTGAGATGGAGCTATGACAATAAAAGTTCAGCTCTTGATAAGGCATGTGACATTCATCACTGACTACTTCTATGAAGTGACATCCTTCAATATGCCCTGGGGACCAGTCACAATTCTACCTTTCTCAAACATGTATTGAGTATTTATCCATTTAAAAAATGTTAAATGATACATGAAAATTGTACACATTTATGGGTCACACATATAATATTTTGATTCGTGTATAAAAATCAGGATACTTAGAAATCTATTACCTGAAATGTGAATCAAGTCTTGTTTTGGGGACATTCAAATTTCTGTTTTCTATTTTGAAATACATAAATTATTGTTGACAACATTCACCCTCCAATGCTAGGAACCATGAGTACTTAATCTCTCCCATATGCTGTAAGAGCATACAGGATAGATAATAATCTTAGTCTAGAGACTGAAAAAAGTATTCTCAATTGGATCACAAATGATCACAATAGATCAAATTATGAAGTGTTTGTAACAGGTAGGTGAGGAGAAGTGCAAATATTCTTTCAGGAAGATGAAAATGAGTGGTAGACTCTCCTCAGAAAGACAGCATAAATTATAAGAGTCACTGGCAAACATTACTGGAAAATCATGGAATGCATATTAGGCTGTGCACTAATGGAGATCATGTTACAAAAAAGGCAAGGGCCAAACCACATATGTTCCTGTCATGTATCTTAAAGATATCGGTAGAAATATTTTAGCAAAAAAAGTCATAGTGTGCTGATCTGGTGGGGGATATTTGTATTTCTATTTCACAATACTATTTCGCTGTAGTCTGGAAAGCAATTTCAATGACAAAAGTTTGCACTTAGTGAAATGACTAAGAAATCAGCTCTTCAGCAGAAACTAGGTGGAATTGTCTACTTGGTGTAAGAAAAGATGTAGAAGAGTGAATGATTTACAATTTATTAGGACTTGAAATAGGCAGAAAACACACATCATGCAGGCTATAATTTTTTTAATGTGTTGAATAAAAATTCTAGAAATCAAGAGTTCTCTCAGCCAGAAATTTTTAAAAGGATTCATTGAGTACAAAAAATGCTAGAGAAAGGGATTGGTCCTGAGACACACTACCTAAGCCACAAGAATTATGGAAAAGAAGCACATGGGAAATTGTCTTCCAGATCTAAAAGACCAGCATATTTTATAATGGATGTTTATGGAGAACATATATTGCTCATATTGAACCTATGTTGGCTCCAGATGAGAACAGAAGGACAATGCAAAGTTAGGAAATTTTGAGGATAGGACAAGTTTGGGAATGTAAGAAGAGCTGCTGCTCTTTGACTGGTAGGAAATGTAAAGCACCTTGATGCGCATGCTCCTGGAACTTTGAATGGAGGTTTGAAATGTAATCTTAGAAGTTAGGAGCAGTTCTTTTTGCTCTGATTTCTCTGTTCTTTTGGAACTGTTAGTTAAATTGCTTTCTTAACATCTCCTCTATTCCATTCTCTGGCTATTAACAAAATTAAGACATCTCATTTTTTATCAGTGGAAATTGTAACTTTGTGTTTCTAATGTAGAAACTAGATATTCAAAAGTATGAATCAATAAAATAGGAAAAACCTTTCACTTTACAAATTTACCTTGGGGCAGAAGAAGCTTTAGTGTAAATTATGTATGCATTGAAGCTGAGATGCCCTTTACAAGTGTAGACAAAGAAGTTCAGATGAAAATGTGGCATTCGATATATATTAAAGTTCATTTCCTTAATTGAATAAATAACTTATTGAATAAAGAAGGCATTTAATGAGTTTATTTGTTACCAAGAGAAGCAGAACATACTCACTGGTGAATATTAGAAATTGTACAGATAACTAAGTTACTTGTCATAGGTCATCTGGAAACATCAATGATAGATTTAAAATAAAATAATTATACATCACCAATAAAAATAAAATAAATTGGAAAGGAAGTGCAAGATTTTATGAAATTATATTGAAGTCACATGCTATTTTCTTTAAAATTGCAACACTTTGAATGTCTGATACACTAGATTCACTGGAATTTTATTCATACACATGACTGTGAATTTCATAAACTTATAAGTGGATTTTTTAATATATGTTACTTCCAGTCTTGTCGTTAAAACATACCATGAAAATATGAGATAAGTGGGCTTTGTAAGGAGAAAAATAGTTATTTTTATTATATCATCATGAATAAATTTATAAGAAAAAATGTAATTAAAATATCATGACGTATATATAAAAAGTACACTTATAGATTATATGCCTATAAGAATATTTCTTTTATATATTTATTTATTTATTCTTATGTGGTGCTGAGGATTGAAGCCAGGGCCTAACACATGCAAGGCAAGTGCTCTTCCACTGAGTCATAGCCCCAGACCCAAGAATAATTTCTTTAAATTAGCATTCACTAATGTTATCCATTATTCAGTAGTATTTCTTAGAAGTTGTATCTTATTTTAATTCATCTTCTCCTATTCTATTTGCTATGAGAGATTAAATATAATATCTTAAGTGTAATGATATTATATTGGAATATATATTTTTTTCAATTCAAATAAAATCTTCTCTAATTTTCTAATACATTTTGTCCTACCATAATTTAATTTACTGAAAATAGGAAATACTAGTAGTATATATCAGCAATTTATGATCTTTCAATAGAGGAAAATTTATGTTTTGATTTTGAAAATTGTTTCCAAGGATAAGAGCATCTTATGTACATAGACATTAAGGTATTTATTCTATAGTACATTTCTTGGGTATGCAATTATTTTGAATATTTCCTTATGGAAAACATATGCATATGGAATTTAGACAGGAAGACTCAACTTTTAATTTTGGCAATGTGGATGTCATTGGTGTCTACAGTAAAAAGGTTTTTACAAGTTTTTGAAAGAAAATTTATGTGAGTGGCACATAAACAATCATTATTGGCACAGCATTTTCCAGGTAGTTTGTCAGCTGTGACCACAGCACATATTTGTGTTACTAGTCTACATGACAAGAATGATACATTTGTGTCCTCTAAAATTATTCCCATTTAGAGATGACAAAAAACAGGTTTCTGGATATTAAATGTCAGCTCAGCTGCAAAGAGAACCACCCAGAGACAGAACTATATGAAATCCCTTCAAAGATCCTCAATGGTTGATTTGCTCCTGATGAAGAGGATGTATCTGAAGAAATATTATTTTCTCTCCATTTTGAATAAAGTACTCAAACAAGACATCCCAGGAACAAAACAAAATTTTCCCTCTTTCATGTTAAGTAACAATTTAAAAACTGAGCTATCAACCTAGATTCCTTATGAGGTAATTGTTTGGAGATTAAAGGTACAGAAAAGCACACCACAAACCCAGTGTCTGAGTATGACTCAGAAAAGAAATAAATTTGAAAGGTTCGTAAGAAATTTTGAAGAAAAAATATGTAACTCTTTCTAAAAATATATGTCCTTTCATTGCTATCTCTATAACATATCATTCAGAAAACAATAAATTATGATGCATATTTCTAGGATTTGACAAATCTTTTTCTATATATTTTGTAAAGGAGTCCAAAATTCAGGTAAGAGAATGAATGATTCACTGTCAATATCATTTTTAAAAAATTCTCAAGAAAGAAGAGTGGGTGTTTTAGTGAATGTGTCATCCAAAAATTTACTTAACCAATGATTTTGAGTAAATATTCATTTTCCTGAAGCAATAGGAAAGTGAGATTTTCCTTATATATATTTTCTGCTAGAATTTCCAAAGACAAACCCTCGAATTTTATTTCAAATAACCTCCAAATACAAAACATAAAAGAGACCTCCAATGCAATCCAGGGGAATAAAAATGCACATATTCTATTTTATTAATTGAAAACAAAATCTTTTTTTTTTTTTCAAATCCAAATCTTTTTGCTTTCTGGATACATTTTCTTATCTTTAAAGCCAGAAACAAAAAAAAAGAAATGCAAGCAAATACCTTGAATTGCCAATTAATACAAGGGATATCTATAGCTAAGTTTTCAATAATCACAAGAAATTCAAAATCTAAAGAAATATTAAAAATACTTAGAGAACTATAAAATAAAATCCCATCATAGACACGACTAAATAAAATTGATGATGACTTAGAACAAGTAAATATTCATAAACCTAGAGTTTATTATTTATGTAAATTATTTTTTATTAAAAATCAAAAATTTACATAGGGCAATGCTGTTTGATTCATTTTGTTATTTTTGCTCTTTCCCCCCACAACTCCTACCCCTCTTTTCTCTATATACAGTCTTTCCTTCCACCACTCTTGCCACCCTCCTTATCCCTAACTCTAAACCTAACCCCAACCCTAACACTAACCCCTCTTACCCCCCATTATATGTCCTCATCCGTTTATCAGTGAGATCATTCGTCCTTTAGTTTTTGAGATTGGCTTATCTCACTTAGCATGATATTCTCCAATTTCTTCCATTTGCCTGCAAATGCCATAATTTTATCATTCTTCATGGCAGAGTAATATTCCATTATGTATATATGCCACAGTTTCTTTATCCATTCATCAACTGAAGGGCATCTAGGTTGGTTCCACAATCTGGCTATGGTGAATTGAGCAGCTATGAACATTGATGTGGCTGTATCTCTGTAGTATGCTGCTTTTAAGTCCTTTGGGTATAGGCCAAGGAGTGGGATAGCTGGGTCAAATGGTGGTTCCATTCCAAAGTTTCTGAGGAATCTCCATACTGCTTTCCAGAGTGGCTGCACTAATTTGCAACCCCACCAGCAATGTATGAGTGTACTTTTTATCCACATCCTCACCAACACCTATTGTTGCTTGTGTTCTTTATAATCACCATTCTAATTGGGGTGAGATGAAATCTTAGGGTAGTTTTGATTTGCATTTCTCTTATTACTAGAGATGTTGAACATCTGTTGATTGCTTGTACATCTTCTTCTGTGAAGTGTCTGTTTATTTCCTTAGCCAATTTGTTCATTGGATTATTTGTATTTTTGGTGTAGAGTTTTTTGAGTTCTTTATAGATTCTGGAAAGTAGTGCTCTATCTGAAGTAAGAGTGGCAAAGATATTCTCCGACTATGTAGGCTCTCTTCACATTACTGATAGTTTCCTTTGCTGAGAGAAAACTTTTTAGTTTGAATCTATCCCAGTTGTTGATTCTTGCTTTTATTTCTTGGGCTATGAGAGTCCTGTTAAGGAAATCTGATCCTAAGCCAACAAGTTGAAGATTTGGACCTAATTTTCTTCTATAAGATGCAGGGTCTCTGGACAGATTCGAGGTCATTGATCCATTTTGAGTTGAGCTTTGTGCAGGGTGAGAGAGAGGGGTTTAATTTCATTCTGTTGCATATAGTTTTCCAGTTTTCCCAGCACCATTTGTTGAAGAGGCTATCTTTTCTCCATTGCATATTTTTGGCCCCTTTGTCTAGTATGAGAAAATTGTATTTATTTGGGATTGTTTCCATGTCCTTTATTCTGTACCATTGATCTACCTGTCTATTTTTGTACCACTACCATGCCGTTTTTGTTACTATTGCTTTGTAATACAGTTGAAGATCTGGTATTGTGATACCTCCTGCTTCGATCTTTCTACTGAAGATTGCTTTAGCTATTCTGTGTTTCTTATTCTTCCAGATGAATTTCATAATTGCTTGCTCTATTTATGTAAGGTACATCATTGGGATTTTAATTGGAATTGTATTGAATCTGTATAGCACTTTTGGTAGTATGACCATTTTGAAAATATTAATTCTTCCTATCCATGAATATGGGAAATCTTTCCATCTTCTATAGTTTTCTTTAATTTCCTTCTTTAGTGTTCTATAGTTGTCATTGTAGAGGTCTTTCACCTCTTATGTGAGATTGATTCCCAAGTATTTTATTTTTTTCGATGCTATTCTGAATGGGGTAGTTTTCCTAATTTCTCTATCTGAAGATTCATCACTTATGTATAACGATGCATTGGATATGAGCATTGATCTTGTAACCTGCTACTTTACTGAATTCACATATGAGTTCTAAGAGTTTTCTGGTGGAATTTCCAGGTTCCTCTAAATATATAATCATGTCATCAGCAAGCAGGGATAGTTTGAGTTCTTCTTTTCCAATTCGTATCCCTTTAATTTCTTTGGTTTGTCTAATTGCTCTGGCTAGAGTCTCAAGAATTATGTTGAATAGAAGTGGTGAAAGAGGGCATCCCTGCCTTGTTCCAGTTTTTAGGGGGAATGCTTTCAATTTTTCACCATTTAGAATGATATTGGCCATGGACTTAGCATAGATGGCCTTCACAATGTTAAGGAATGTTCCCAGTACCCCAAATTTTTGTAGAGTTTTAAGCATGAAGGGATGCTGTATTTTATTGAATGTTTTTTCTGCATCTATTGAAATAATCATGTGATTCTTAACTTTTAGTCTGTTGATATTGTGAATGACATTTATTGATTTCCAGATGTTGAACCAACCTTGCATCCCTGGGATAAAACCCACTTGATCACGGTGCACTATATTTTTAATATATTTTTGTATACAATTTTCCAAAATTTTGTTCAGAATGTTTGCGTCGATATTCATTAAGGATATTGGTCTGAAAATTTCTTTCCTCGAAGTGTCTCTGTCTGGTTTAGATATCAGGGTGATATTGACTTCATAGAATGAGTTTGGGAGGGTTCCCTCCTCTTCTATTTCATGGAATACTTTGAGGAGAATTGGAATGAGATCTTCTTTTAAGGTTTTGTAGAACTCGGCTGAGAACCCATCTGGTCCCAGACTTTTCTTTTTTGGTAGGCTTTTGATGACCTCTTCTATTTCATTGCTTGAAATTGATTTATTTATGTTGTATATGTCCTCCTCATTTAATTTAGGTAATTCATATGTCTCTAGAAACTTGTTGATATCTTCGAGGTTTTCTGTTTTGTTGGAGTATAGATTTTCAAAATAGCTTCTAATTATGTTTTGTATTTCACTCGTGTCTGTTGTGATATTTCCTTGTTCATTCCGAATTTTAGTAATTTGAATTTTCTCCCTCATTCTCTTTTTTAGTGTGGCTAAGAGTTTATCAATTTTATTTTTTCAAAGAACCATCTATTTATTTTGGTAACTTTTCGAATTGTTTTTTTTTGTTGTTGTTGTTTCAATTTCATTGATTTCGACTCTGATTTTAACTATTTCCTGTCTTCTACTACTTTTGGATTTGATCTGCTCTTCTTTTTCTAGGGCTTTGTGCTGCAGTGTTAAGTCATTTATTTCTTGACTTCTACTTCTTTTGTTGAATGCGCCCCATGAAATAAATCTTCCTCTAAGTACTGCTTTCATAGTGTCCCAGAGATTTTGATATGATGTGTCTTTGTTCTCATTTACTTCTAAGAATTTTTTAATTTCCCTCCTTATGTCTTCTGTTATCCATTCATCATATAATAGTGTATTATTTAATCTCCAAGTATTGAGGAAGTTTCTGTTTTTTATTCTGTCATTTATTTCTAATTTCAATCCATAATGATGTGATAGAGTACAGAGTAGTACCTCTATCTTCTTGTATTTGCTAACAGTAGCTTTGTGGCATAAAGCATGGTCTATTTTAGAAAAGGATCCATGTGTTGCTGAGAAGAAAGTGTATTCGTTCTTTGTTGGATGGTATATTCTATATAAGTCGGTTAAGTCTAAATTGTTGATTATGTCATTGAGATCTATGGTTTCTTTATTCAATTTTTGTTTGGACGATCTATCCAGCAGCGAGAGAGGTGTGTTAAAATCACCTAGTATTATTGTGTTGTGGTCTATTTGATTTCTGGAATTGAGAAGGATTTTTTTGACGTACAGATGAGCCAGTTTTGGGTGCGTAGATATTTATGATTGTTACGTCTTGCTGATTTATGCTTCCCTTAAACTGTATGTAATGTCCTTCTTTATTCCTTCTGACTAGTTTTGGCTTGAAGTCCACATTATCTAAAACGAGGATGGATACTCCAGCTTTTTTGCTGTGTCCATGTACATGGTATGTTTTTTCCCATCCTTTCACCTTTAGTCTGTGGGTATTCTATGAGATGAGTCTCTCGCAGGCAGCATATTGTTGGAGTTTTCTTTTTAATCCAATCCGCCAGTCTATGTCTTTTGATTGATGAGTTCAGGCCATTAACATTCAGGGTTATTATTGTGATATGATTTGTATTCCCAGGCATTTGACTCATTTTTGTTTTTTGACATGATATGGTTTCTCCTTTATTTGGCTATTCCTTTAGGCTAGTTCCTCCCGTTGCTGATTTGCATCATTCTTTTTCATCTCTTCCTCATGGATTATTTTGCTGAGAATGTTCTGTAATGCCGGCTTTTTTTTTGTAAATTCCTTTTGCTTTTGTTTATCATGGAAGGATCTTATCTCATCGTCAAATGTGAAAATAATTTTTGCTGTGTATAAGATTCTTGGTTGGCATCTGTTTTCTTTCAGGGCTTGGTAAATGTTGTTCCAGGCCCTTCTAGCTTTTTGAGTCTGGATTGAAAAATCTGCTGATATTCTTATTGGTTTCCCCCGAATGTGATCTGATTCTTTTCTCTCGTGGTCCTTAAAATTCTGTCTTCATTTTGTATGTTAGGTATTTTCATAATAATGTGCCTTGGTGTGGGTCTGTTGTAATTTTGTTTATTTGGAGTCCTATAAGCCATTCATTCTTCAGATTTGGGAAATTTTCTGATATTATTTCATTGAATAAATTGTTCATTCTTTTGGTTTGTTTCTATAAGCCTTCCTCAATTCCAATAATTCTTCAATTTGGCCATTTCATGATATCCCATAATTCTTGTAGATTCTGTTCATGATTTCTTACCATCTTTTCTGTTTGCTCAACTTTGATTTCAAGATTAAATGTTTTGTCTTCAATTCCTGAGGTTCTGTCTTCCAGGTGTTCTATCCTATTGGTCATGCTTTCTATGGAGTTTTTAACTTGGTTTATTGTTTCCTTCATTTCAAGGATTTGTTTGTTTTTCAGTATCTCTCACTCTTTATTGAAATGATCTCTTGCTTCCCATATTTGCTCTCTTAACTGTTGATTGGTGCAATCATTTAATGACTGCATTTGCTCTTTCATCTCCTCCTTCAATGCCTGCATTTGCTCTTTCATCTCCTCATTTGCTTCCCTGATTGTTTTAATTATGTACATTCTGAACTCCCCTCTGACATTTCTTCTGCTGTGCTGTCATTGGATTTTATTGATATAGTATCTAGGTTTGTTTGGGACATTTTCTTCCCTTGCTTTCTCACATTGGTCAGATGTCAGTGGGACTCTGTGATATTGCAGATTTCCTCTATTGGCTTATAGTGTCACTGTAGATTTCCAGTGTATCACCTCCCAGTCTTCAGTAGCCTGACATCTTGGAGTAACTTGATAATGCAGTACTTCTGAAGACAGCTGCCCCTAGCCCACTACTGGTTCCAGGGAGAGAGACCTGGAGAGGTCTTTGGCTGCCCTATCCTGTTCCCAGAGGCTGCTTGTGGGTCGAAGGTCTCTGCTGGTTTTGGGAGTTGTGGCTGGCTCTGTGTGGAAAGGCTCACACTGGGCGGTCTGCTATGAGAACTAGCCTAGAAAAGGGCTTCCTGCCGGAGGGAGTCAGGCTGCTTGGGGGAAGTCCCTGGCTGCCCTGCCCTGGTCTCTGAAGCAACCTGCAGGCAGGCCGGAGCTGGCTGCATGCTGGTTCTCTGCAGAAAGGCTCTCACTGGAGGGCCTGCTCCATGAAGCTGGAGAATCTGGCCCTGTGGGAGGAGCCCACTGTCAGAGTGCTCAGGGCTGCCTAGGGGAGACTCTATCTGCCCTGCCCTAGTCTAATAAGCTGCCCAAATCCCGGCCTGCAGCCTCTCACCCAGCTGAGCTTCACCGGGTGGGGGAGCCTCACCCCGTGGTTCTATTTTAGTCCGAGTCTCTCAATACCTCCCCTTCTTGAATCCTGGGTTTTGGAGCAACTGGAGATGCAGTTACCCTAGTCTGCCATCTTGGATCACCCCATGGTAAAAGCCTGCAGCTGGAGGGGGGCAATGCTGCCTGGAGAGATCTCTGGCTGCCCTGCCTTGGTCCCAGTGACTGCTTGTGTGTCGGAGGTCTCCGCTGGCTTGGGTACTTATGACTGGCTCTGTGTAGAAAGGCTCTCACTGGGGGGTTTGCTCTGAGAAGCTAGCCTAGAAAGGCGCTTCCCATGGGAGGGAGCTAGACTGCTTGGGGAAGTCCCTGGCTGCCCTGTCCTGGTCTCTGAAGCAACCTCTAGAATGGATTTTAAGTTAATGAATTACAAAAATTCTAAAAAAGTCTCCAATTTGCCACATATTTGTGGCAAAATCATCTCACCATTTATTTTCCTTTTTAAAATACGACAAGAACACATCACATTTATATGTCCAAAGAAATGTTTTTCAGTAGAATTTATATAGGTGTAGATCTTGAGGATCAATTTTGATCAATTTTATATCAGTTATCTATGCAAACTGGTTACTTTTCTCATTTTTCTCCAGTTTAAAAAAATTAATCAAAGAGCTTTTGACCCCTACTTCAGAGGGTTAATAAAGTTTTCACTCTTGTTAGTTTTGTACACACTAACATTCTGCACAGTTTGTATAAATTGAAATCCTCTCAATAGGGGTGATTTTATGGAAATCAAGAGCTACTGTTTCTGTTTGAAATATAAACACTGTGTTTGTTAACAGTAATTGGCATAGTTTCTGGAAATAATAAATTTTACAAGCAAGAATTATGTCTATGGTGTTAGTGTTCTTATACGGAACTTGGAAAATAACATGAAAAAGTAAAATTTACAGCAAAAATTTGCTTTTCAACCATGTATTGCCATTAGTGAATGTGGGAAATTGCTAGGTCAGGCTAATTAGACAAAGAACAATATATAATACATTTAGCCAAGAATATAAATGATATCTTGCTCCTCTTTTAGAAAATAACTTTCCAGTTTATTCCTTCTATCGTTCCTAATGATGATGTTTTCTATACTTTCTTGGCTTCACAAGGCATTATATTTGAAAAATTTACTCACTTGTAAACATGTTTTATAATACTGAGTTTTGAGGTCACTTGAAGCTGTTCCTACAGAGTAGTTGTAATAATAGTAATAATAATAATAATAACAACTACATCCCTAAGTTGAAAGCAACTTACTTACTCCCATCTAACAATTACCTTGGCTAATTCTATTAATTCTCATTTCCTCAGTAGGAAAACATACTTCAGAGGTTTAATAACTAACTTTTGCATGTATAGCTATCTACCGATGCCCACTAAAACCCCAACTAAACTGTAACTTCTGTAACAGGAGGGGCTTAGTCTAGCTAGAGAGAAAATCTATTTTCTTGATTTTTATCATAGTTTTGAGTTCCTACTTATGATTTTAAGAAGAAATAACCAAGGATAGAATGCATAACAATTTGAAATATTTTAGAAAATTAATGATCTTATGCAACTATCTTGTGTATATTATATCAATTATTTTTTTTAATTTTTCATGTGTATACAATTAAAATGTGTAACACTTATGTTTCATATTTGCCTTATCCTTGTCATTTTCTATACATAAATTTATCTAAATTCATCACAAATTTTTTTTGAACCAGGAAGTGAACCCAGGAATGATTAAACACAAAGACACATCCCCAGATCTTTTATATTTTATTTTGAAGTAGGTCTTGCTAAGTTGCTTAGGGGCTCACTAAATTGCTGAGTCTTGTTTTTAACTTGTGATCCTCCTGACTGTCACCTAAGCCACTAGTGTTACATGTGTGCACACCATATCTCGCTAATTATTTAAAGCTTGAAATTTTGATGAATGGATAAGGAAAATGCTGTATATGTACACATGGAATAGTATTTGTCCATTAAAAATAACTTGCAACAACATAGGTAGAAAACTATTATTAACTTTCTTATAAAAATTAACTGTTTGAAAGCAGAGGCAGAATCCAAAATTCAAAGCCGGCCTCAACAACTTAGCAAGGCCATAAGCAATTTAGTGAGAACCTGTTTCAAAATAAAAATAAAAAAGGAGACTGGGATTTGATTCATTGGTTAAGCACCACTAAGTTTAATTCATGGTATGAAAAAAATTTTACTGACTCTGTGAAAAAGCAGTTTTACTCCTAGATATATAGCACAGAAAAATAAATTAAAATATACCAAAAGAGAAAATACTTGACAAAACTGTAAATGTGCACTACAGACAAACACTCAAAATAAATACAAATGTCTATTAATTGGAGCTTGAGTAAGAAGTCATAGTATGTTCATACGGTAGACTCTTTTTCAGCAATATAAAGGAGTAAATTATTGATTGATGCAAAATCATGGATGAATTTCAAAAACTCAAAATTTAGTGAAATAATTCAGCATAAACTCCTCTTCTGAGTGCACCTTTCTTTAAGATACAGACTTCCCTCACACCTGTAACCTTCTTACCTTCTTCTGCCTCACTGTGGGAAGTTGCCTCTTCCCAAATCCATATATGCCATCACTACCACAGCCTTGTTCCCCTATTATCCAGGAGCTGGCTCAGGTTCCCACCAAAACTTCTCTCCTAAGGTCCGTGAGGACACCTTTATCATGAAATATAAAGGTCATGTTTTCAGTCCTTAACTCTTTGACATTTTGCTGTTGAAGACTGCTTGAAGATTTTTCTTGTATTGTTCTGCTCTATATTCAACATCCACATGTCTAATGGTCCCTTCTGTGTGTGGATGTCCAACAGACACAAAATGTTTAATACATTCAAATTTGAAGTAGGGTCTTCTGCACATCGTTCTTTTATTTTATTCTTTCCAATTATGAGATTTCTGTACAGAAATGAAATGCCTTCTTCTAAACTGAAAAACAGGATGCACCCTCAACAATGCCCTTTCTTAGTTATGGGTCCTATGTTATCAAGATATCCATTGCTTTGGCAAATTACCTGAACAATCAATTAAAAAGAGGGAAGATTTAATTTGGCTTATGATTTGTCCCGATTTAATAGGCAGAACATCAAGGTGGGGAGTATGTAGTAATACAAATCTGATCACTTCATATTTGAAATGAACGTGAGGGAGAGGGGAGATAGATATGGGGAGGTGGGTCAGATTAAAGCTATATCCTCAAGGACAGACCTCCAAGGACCTACTGCCTTCTGGTTCCATATCTTACAGTTTCCAATTCTCCCAAAATTTTATTCTGCTATGAATACATTAATTGATTAATCCATTGGTAAGATTACAGCCCTCATAATCCAACCACTTCCTGAAAACCCTGCCTCTGAACATTGTTGTAACAGGGAGCTTTGGGAGGTTTTATGGGACATTGCTGATCAAAATCACACATCCTATCTCCTAAACAGCTCCTTAAGCTGCTATTTCTCTGCCATCCAAGTTGCCACTGCAATTTCTTAATTAAGCCACAGCAATCACTTCCTCGTAGCTCTTCTGGTTTCACTCATGCCTAGCCACAACCTAGTGCATTGTCTGAATTATGCTTCTAAAGATGTTTTGTATTGGGTAATCCCCTGTTTAAAATCATTCATGGTACTCTGTTGTTTATGTTAAAATTCAAACTTCGCTTTACATGTGTCATTTCCTACACCAGAAACACCCTTTGTTCTGACTGTTGATTCCCTTTTATTTATGCTGTTGTAGTCCATGAACCATCCATGAACCAATAAATATTTAGGTCTCACTTTAGACATTATTTCCTGGAAAATTTTTTCTGGTTCCTCAAGGCTCAAGATTCCTCCTCATAAGTTCCAGGAAGTTTATTGCTTGTCATATAATTACTGTAGTTGTTTCTCTCTTGTCTGGCACCAGGGATGGAAAAACGTGTCTGATAAACACTTCCTGAAAATTTAGAATGTAAGCAATTTCTTTCTACTAATGGTGATCAAACTTGAGTTACTGTGGAATCACCTGGAGGACCTACTAAACCATAGCCTGCTGGCTATATACCTAGAGTTTCTGCTCATCAGTTTGGGGTTTTGCTGATGGTAAGTCTGGAATTAGATATTGGCAGGAAACAGAGAGTGAAACACTGAAGCAATTGGAGGGGAGAGTTCTCACAGATGCAGGTGGAAGTAACATCCCCCCCAGGATAGGGAATGGGTACCTTGGTTTGCATATGAAAGACACACAATATTCCCTTGTGCACACATTCATATTTTAACTTGCCTTCTAATGGTATTGGGGATTATTTTTCTCAGGGAACCTACTAAGAATCCATTAGGGACATTTCTTAATGTGTTGGTTAACAAGTCTCATTAGGTTAATTACCACCTGCTTTTTTTAAAAAAAATCACTTTACTAGTTTACTATAAAATATATATTCACATTTGAAATTTTATAAGAACAGGAAAACATGCTTACATACCCCTTGAGTTAAAGGCAGAATAAATAAGGATAGGTAGAAAGAAAAACAACAAAGAAACAGCAAAATTAAATCCGAGAAACTGTTATGGGAACCCTCACCTTTACTTCCCAAGATTATTCTCCTCTAGAAATAAATTGTTTAAAAGAACTTGAATCTTAGAGTATTATGAATCAAATTAATGTCCATATATTTTGCTAGTTTTCATAATATTTCCTTTAGACTAAATAAAGTGAAGGGGAAAATATCATTAGAGACTCATCAGTATATTCTACACATTATGTGTTGGCTGAAAGACATTAACATAGATCCTGAGAGGAGCTGGCAACTATAATGGACCCCATGCTCCATGATTAAGGCTTGACCTCAACAGATAGATATCTCCTTGCCCACCCCACTGCTTGCCACTTCTCATGTTCACTATATACACAATTTCTTTTAAAAAGATGAGCCCATTACCCCTAAAATGTGTCTCAGTCTCAAGAACCTACACCTCTTCTCCCCTTGAGTGCGTATCTGGCTCTTATTTACATTTCTATATATTCTCCTTGTTTTCCTAAATAAATATTTGTGCTTCTTCTGATATGCTCTGAAATTTCTTTCTATTGTGTAAGTCAAGAACCTGCCAGGGCCAAGTTGAAATTGCCATTACCCCTTGGGGTGGAACTTCTTGGATCCTATTCAGTGATACCATGAAGAAAGCGCATTATGACTTTCATTTTCAATTTTGAAGGGCTCAATTTCTTTGTCCCTTTTACAAACATTTATTTTCCTTTTTATTTTTTGAGAGCTACCTGTTCATCTTCTTTGCTTGATTCTATAGGATTCATTCATCTAATTTTCTAATTGAAGGAGAGTTACTTACATAAATATTAATATTTTCCATGTTTTCCCTATAGTTTCATAAAGATTATTTTGCATTTTAGCTCATTAAGTCCTAAGTATTCAAATCTGTGAACATACTAACCACATATTCTCTCAAAGTTACCACAAGTCATATGTTTGTTGAAAAATTTAAGTTTCTACAGGTGTTCCACATCTGGAGTGATAGAACAGAATGGATCAATTTACAAATAGGTGGCTCTATAAATGTTTTAGAAAGCTGCATTTTTTCTTAAAAATAAATTTATGAATCTTTTATTTAGAAAAATTTTCTTTTTATCTCATGAGCCATAAGAGGAATAAAGAGAGAGAGGAAGAAATGACACAGGAGAGTGATGTTTATCATGATTATAAAAATTTTTCTAACAGTCATGAAGGGATTATTTACTGGCTGTCAAATTTTAACTTACATAGTAATCACTTGGAGATCTTCCTAATGTACAGATTTTATTCAGTAGGTCCAGGTCAAGCCTGAGAATTCACATCCAGTCTGCTTCCAGGTGACTTGGATGGTTCATGGACTACAACAGGAATACCTGGATTCTACGTTGTAACAAGTGGGATAATATTAGTGAGTTCAGTGATCATTGTAATTCCATGTTATCATTCATTTGCAAACCCTCTCCTCTCTAATTAAGTTTATTATTCTCAACTTCTTATTCTGGAAAGTAGAAGACAACCACAGCTCATTTTTAAAAGAAGAATGCATCAGTGTTCATGGAATAACAGTCCTCTACCTCATGACCTTTTAGAATATATTCCTCCTATTTTTTGATTCTGAGGATGGAACTGATGGGTAATCAATACCTAAGCTACATCTCCAGACCCTTTTATTGTAATTTTGAGATAGTATCAAAGTTGGTTTCATAGGGACTCATTTAGTTGCTGAGTCTGGTCTTGAACTTTCTGTCCTCCAGTCTCAGTCCTTCAAGTCTCTGGAATTATAGGCAGGCACCACTCTGCCTGGCATATGGCCCAGAACTTTTAAAGATAAATGTACAAGTTTAGAATATTCACTTTTTTGATTTGTTTTATTTTTATTTTTACAGACTGCATTTTGATTCATTGTGCACAAGTGGAGTACAACTTTTAATTTCTATGGCAATACACAATGTAGATTCACAGCATTTGTTTAATCATATATGTACACAGGGTATTGATGTCTCAGTTTACTCTCTTTCTTTCCCTCACCCAGCACCATCCCAATTCCCTCTACACAATCTAAAGTTTCTCCATTCTCCTCTTGCCTCCCAAAACTCCCCATGAGGTATCATCATCCATTATCAGATAAAATATTCAGCCATTTTTTGGGGGGACTGGTTTATTCTAATTAGCATAATATTCTTCAATTTCATCCTTTTAACTGCAAATGCCATAATTTCAATCTCCCTTATAACTAAGTAATATTCCACTGTACATATACACCACAGTTTGTTTATTCATTAGTCTATTGAAGGGCATCTAGACTGGTTCCACAATCTAGCTACTGTTAATAGAGCAGCTATAAACATTGCTCTGGCTGTGCCACTGTAGTATGCTGATCTTGTCTTTTGGGTATAAAATAAGGAGTGGGATATCTGGATCAAAATATGAGCCCATTCCAAGTTTTCTGAGGATTTCCATACTGCTTTCCAGAGTGACTGCACCAATTTGCAACTCCACCAGCAATGTATGAGTGTGTCTTTTGCCCCACATCCATACCAACACATACTGCTTGTGTTCTTGACAATAGCCATTCTAAATGAAGTGAGACAAAGTTGTTGGGTTTCTCTAATAACTAGAGATGATGAACACTTTTTCATATATTTGTTAATCACCTGTATATCTTCATCTGTGAATTATCTGTCCAGTTCCTTAGCTCGATTATTGATTGTGTTCTTTGTGTTCTTGTTGTAAAAATTTTTAAGTTCTTCATAAATTTTGGAGATCAGTGCTCTATCTGAAGGGTCTATGGGAAAGATTTTCTCCCATTCCATTGTGTCTCTTTTCACATTCTTGTTTTTGCTAAAAAAGAGCTTTATACATTGAATCCATTCCATTTACTGATACTTGCTTTTATTTCTTGCTTTCTGGGAGTCTTGCAGAAAGTCTAGTCCTAAGCAAACATGATGGAGATTTGGGTCTACTTTTTCTTCTATTTGGTGCAGGGTCCTGAGGGCTGGTCATTGTTGGGTCAGGAGTTCTGAAGTCCAGAATATTAATTTTTAAAAACAGAATTGAATATATATTATGAATAAAATTACAATACGTACAAATTTGTAAAAGCTAGAGAATTTCTTACATATCACCAAAATCAATAAAATGCAATTTGCATAAGTTCCAGAAAGAACCCATAATTTTTTGTATAATCGTGACATATATATTTACATTTTACATAAAATGTTCACTTTTTGAAGCAGTATTTAGCAGGATAAAATTGGGATAAAATATTAGTCTTTTGGGTGGAAAAAGTCCAGCCCTGGCTAGCTTCTCTTCCCAGCATTATAAAGGGGTATCTCTAATATTTTCTTTTCTCTTCTTTTCTTTCTTTGATAACAGCTATAGTCTAAACACTCCTCAAGTTAGTAATCTGAGGGGTCTTGTAAAAGGCAGCATAACCAGGTGGAAAAAATGTCTTAGAGGAAATCACTAGAGATCTGAATCCTCATTCTGGTTTCAAAACAGTTGGTTTGCCTATTTTAAAACTTCCTGGCCTTGTTTCTTTGAATGAAGAATGGAGACAATAATAGTGATTTACTTCTCCAGGATGATTGTGGAATAATATTTTCCCAGAGGGTTCTCCAGACATTCTCTCTAGTGGCAGTGATGTCATTGATCTCTTATAGCTTATCATATATTGATGTGGTTTTCCAATTTCCAAGCCAGTTGCCTCAAACCTATATGCAAACTGCCAGTAATTTGCAGAAAAATTTCAATTTGAAAGAACAGAGCCAATTCCTCCAAGCCCCAATCTGCTCCCCTGGTATATCTCTCCACACCCCATCTCTGAGAAAATCAGAGATGGTTAGTGGTACAAAGTACAGGATTTGAGCTCCTGACCTTGGAAAAGATACTTTGGCTCTGTAAGCCTCAGTGTTCTCATCCATATCAATAGCATTTATCTGTCATCATGGGTAAGGTGGTGCTACTGTGAAAGACTGGGCCACAGTGAGTGCTCAATTCTTAGTAGGTATTACTTATTTTTTGAACCTAGGTTTTCATATAATCTTGGTAGATTGAAGAAACCCATATGGTTGGCAACAGAAAGTAAAAATATCCTCTCCCCATGTCCAGTTACATTTATATATTCTCAGTACAACTGGGTCTTGGAAAGGGCGCTACTGGACTGTTAGTGAGTTCTCGTTAGTGGCCATCAATATTTTATCGAAGAACAGGGCTCCTTTGTGCTGCATTTAATCCTTGCCTCCTATCTATCAAAGTGAGCGAAGGGGGCAAAGGTGAGACTAGGGTCAGATGTAGTTCCTAATCCATCTGCTCTACTTGGCTGCTGTTGTCAGGCCTCAGTTTCCTCACTTACTCTTTCCTGCTTAGACTTGTGCAGGGTGATGTATAAAGGTTAATTGAGGTTCAGCAATATATGTTAAGGGGAGAACTAATAAACAGGCAAGAACAAAGGGTGACGAAGAGCAAGAAGTGGCTCTCATGGGAAAGCCAGTCCAGTTTGTTATCTATTCCAGGGTCATATCAGGTTACACTAGGTTACATAGTACAGTTATCTTTATTCATGTCCAGATCACAAAACTTACTTGCTTATCAGAGTCCACTAGGAATAAAGTTTATTACAATAATATAATGTCTCCAGGTCTCAAGGACCAAGGTGTTGCAGAGTATTTCTAATTCATTCAAACAGAGCACCTATTGTGTTATGAGATATTTGCTCAACTGAAGGACTTTTGCTCCTCTAAACATTGACTGATCTGAAATCCCTACTACTCCTCTATTTTGTTTTGTATGCCTTTAGAATAGACATGACTTATCTTCTGTTCAAGGAAGATGGATGGATAAAGCAAGGCAAACATTAGTTAAAAAAAAAAAGCAGAGTAAAATAATGTAAATATCAATAAACATTCTCCAATGAAAAGCTCTTTGATATATGTAAAATTTGATAGCCATGAGGTTAACCAATCTAAAAATCCCATCTTCCATCATCTTGCTGTACCTTCTTTACAATGTCCTTAAGATGTTCCAATTCCCTTTAAATGGGGTTACTCTTATTAGTTAAATGAAAACAACACATATTATTACATTCTGGAATGTAACATCATGCAAATGATGTTACATGATGTACATCATGATGCTACATGATGTTACATCAGCAAATAATCAATAGCCACCGTATTATCAAGAATGCATTGATGATACAAATTTCAGAAGAATTAACAATTTTTGGTAAGTACTAGGGTGCCAGTACTTAACAATAAGGAATCAGTAACACAAAAATAACAATAATTGTCAGCATAGTTGTGGAATTCTGGGTAATTTTGGCAAACAGAATGGTAACCAAATTTTCCAGGGTACATTTTAAATCCATCTTGGCTACAATTGTTGAGCAGATGTTAAAATCTTTATATCCCCCCAAGTCACTAGATGATTAGAAGACTGAGGGTTTCTTGGGCCTCTTGTTCTTATTGGATGTTTCTTCTTTGAAATAGGGTCCTCTTCATCCATGGTCAAATAGAATTTGGGAATCAGATTGAGATGTCCTTGCCAACTCATGATGATTGATGGATCTCACACATCTGGCACACAGGGTAAAAGCCACTGTTCTGCAATGGAGATTCTCAGTGTGGTCTCATCCAGCACTAGCATTGCCTGGAACTGTGTTAGAAATGCCCATTATTAGGCATTGTCCATGACACACTAAGGCAAAATTTGTAGTGGGAACAGCAATCTGTGTTTACAAACCTTCCAGGAAATCTGGTGTGAGCTGAAGAATTCTCATAGAGGCAGTAAGTTTTGAAAATGAAAATAGTCAAATAAGACATCTTATCAGTCTGCCCCTTGTACCCTGGAAAGATGAGGGAGTGGTGGACAGCTTCCCACTAAATTATCTTCAGAGTCTGACCTAGAACTTGGGTTTGCCTGTCTATCACCAGTCCTCTGGTTTCTATTGTCCTGTCCACTCTTGGACAGTTCCATGGTAGATGGCCCACAAGGATAACCATAACCATTGCTCCTTTTCTGTATGTGCAGGTCACACTTTACATAAATGGTGAATGTTAATTTTCTTGTTTTCTAGAGGTATTGTTAACCAGATGCCTTAAAACAAATTTATTGTCTCACCATCTTAAAGTCTAGAAGTCTGAGGTTAAGGCATGGGAAAGGTTAGGTTTCCTCTGAAAGCGCAATTCAAAGATTCTTTTCTAAAACTGGTAGATGGGGAGAATAACCTCACAAATAATTATCCCTGTGCCCATGAATATGTCTAGTTTCTCCTTTTACTAAGACACCACTCACATTGGTTTAGGGGCCCATGCCACTCCAGTAGGACCTCATCTCAACTAACAGCATCTACATTGACCTTATTTCCAGTGAATGGTACATTCTGAGATATTAGGCAGTAGGACTTCAAATAAGATTTATGGGGTAGCCAAATTAAACACATGTTAACTCTCATGAATCTAGGCCCTAAGACTTGGTCTTACAAGTCCTCAAAGCTAGTTTTCACTGTCTGGAAGCTGTCATATAAAGTTAGCTACACTGCTGGACACTTTCTGGGTCCTGGACAATGAGCAAGAGGGGCACCCACTCCATTTCCAGCCATTCTAGTTGAGGCCTCAGATGTGGGTGCAACCATGTTGGGTTGCTCCACCCAGCTCTGCATAGAAATGGCAAGCCACCACCACACCATGCCCGAATTACAGAATCATGGACAATAACAACAACAACAACAAATGACTCTTCTAAGCCACTAAGTTTTGGGAATTTTTGTTACATAGAAGGAAACAATTGCAACAGGTGTTATGGAATCTGGTTATCAACCCGTTGTGAGACCACCAGAGACTAAAGTAGGAGAAAAGTTTATTTTGGGGAGAGAGAAATAAATTAAAAAAAGCTGATGCATTAGAACCACCACTCCAAATGGGGCAATAGTAGTGAGTGACTTCAGAAAGCTTGGTTTTAAAGTGAAAACCATAAAAATATTCTGGCAGGCTTACAATACCAGCCTTTTTTTCATTTTTTTTCCCCCAAGGAATGCAAGTATCCAGCTGCAGCTTATCTATTTCAGGCTGCACCTGGTGGGTTAGCAGGGTGGACTATGCAGGGGGAGCCAGACTATCCATATCTAAAACCTGCCACTTGTGGGCCCTCCAAAGGGATGGGTTCTTTCAAGAAATCATCAAAATGTCCTTAACTCATGGCCACATTATTTTATCTCAGGTACTGTCCTTGTATTTACCACAACTCAATCATTTTATTTGCACACATTTTGGTTTGGTCAATTTTAACTAGATATATTTGTTTTGTATCAGAGCATCTCTACATTTTTTTTCTTTTTTTAAGGGGCTCTCTACTCTTTCACACAGGTCTGGGCCTTCATAATTAAGGTTAAATTCCTGTCACTGGAAGCCTTTCATTGGAGTCCAAGGCCTGTCTACCACTCAGATAAAATATGTGGGTCCCACTGAAGGAAGATTAATGGAAATGAGAACAGTACTCCTGCTTGTGAAGTGTGGGCTCTGGTGCAAGGGGGCACAGATGGGGACCATGTGCATTTGGGCTTGAAGTCAGTGCTTAGCCACACAGAGTCAATCATGAGCACTTCAGGACATTGGACCCATGGGAATAAGAGGAGAAATGATAGCAGGGAGAGTCCTTGGCCAGGGGGAAAGATATAATAACCAACATTGAGAGTAGGGGTCTTCAAAAGAATTTAATTTTAGCTAAATAAAGAGCTTCAGAGAAGAACAAAGTGATCACTTAGAAAAGGAGCCGAGGAAAGTTAAAGCAGAGAGGTGATTAGAGAAGGTGTGTGAACACAAAACTCTCCCTTTCCTCCTTTTTGGTGGGTTATGGTCATGATCAAGTAGTCCTTATTAATGCTACTGTGTGCTTACTGTAGTCTGGTTTGGATCTAGAATGTGGCTCAATGTCTTATGTGTTTAGGGGAGTCTTTAGAAGTGATCAGATCATGACAGCTCTGATCCAGTATATAGTGATGACTGAATGAACTATGAGAGGTGGAACCTAATCAAGAAAGCAGGTCACTAGGGGCATACCCCAAAAAAGTCAATCTTCTCTAGGGCCCCTTTCTTTCTCTGCTTTCTGATGCCATGAGCTGAGCAGTTCTCCTCTGCCATGACTTTTTACCAAGGCGTTCTGTCTCATTTCAGGTCCAGAACAATAGAGTAAGCTCACCATGGACCAATACCTTTTGAACTTGCAAGTCAAAGTAAACTTTTCCTCCTCTAAGTTGTTATTGTCAGGTATTTTAGTTGCAGTGACAAATAGCAGACTAATGTACCAGTGATGCTGTAATCACCGTATTGTTACTTCTCATGACAATACTAAGGTAGGTCCTGTTGTCCTGGTCTCATTTTATCTATCTATCTATCTATCTATCTATCTATCTATCTATCTATCTATCTTTATTCATTCATTATTGTTATACATAATAGTTGGGTTTATGTTGATAAAATCATATGCATCTGGAATTTTACTTACTCCATTTCAGCTTCTCGTGTCCCCTGCTTTTCCTCCCCCTATACCTCTTTCTATAGTTCACTAGTCTTCCTTTCACTCATTTATCTCTGACTGAAATTTAATAGATATGCATAAAGGTGGAATTTACTATGATATATATATATATATATATATATATATTTATATATTTCCCTACCTCTGGATTTATTTATGCAGCAGCACAGGAGGAAAACAGTACCCATAGATAGGGACACAGGGGTCACATCAGTCCTTCACATTCACAGAGGTTTTTATTATGGAGCCTTCACATGAACCTGGTCACAATTGGGGGCCTGGGCACCCTTGGTGGGAGCCGGAGCCAATACTGATACTGGAGCTGGAGTTGTAGCCTGGGTCTTGGCTTGGGCTTTGGCCTTTGGGTGGGAGAGACTGTGTTCCCTGGCCATGTGGGCATGAGCACACTTACCATGCTTGGGTTGGGCAAGCAAGGCAAGGTGATCAATTTGCAGCTGGCACCCTTTGGCATCTTGGGCTTAATCTCCTTAGACTTTACAGGGGCCTTGACAGCCTCAGCACGTGCACACATGGCCTTGTCATTGTTTGCCTGCATCTTTTTCAGGCCCTTCTTGTTGTGTTTCTTGGCAAAATGCTTATTTCTCAGGAACTTGGGGTCTACCCCCTTAAGAGATTCATATCTCTGTGATTGGGGTTTCTTGATTCCATTTCTGTGCCATTTTCGGGATTGCTTGTACATGGTGTGGTTCTTGGACTTGGCCATGTCTGCACCATAAGCCGCTGCTCCCAGAGTGGTTGAGACCAGAAGAGGAAGATACTGTGATTTATTTATGCACATACCATAATTGTGTCAAGTTCATTTGTTATTTCCTCTCCTCTTCTTGTCCCTCCTCCCTCCCTCTCTATATTTTTCTTTTTCTCCATTGATCTTACATACAGGTGGAAGATATCTGACCATCATTTCTCTCCTGTATGTATTAAAAAGTAAGATTCATACCACAGAGAAGATTGACTGATTAATGTTTTTTTTTTCTTTTTAGTGAATATTTTAAAATTTATTGATATTAAAAATCTTATTTTAATATTGATATATAAAATACAGTGATTAGAAATATTTCTTAATTATTTCTCATTAATTCAATGTGCAAAGAATCCAATACCACTATATTTTATTAGGTATTTCTTTAGTTTGATTAGTCATTATTCATATGAGTGTTACTTAAATAGCATAATTATCTTCAATATGTTTGATCATTACAAATGTCACCCCAATTATGATGACCTGCCAATATGTAAGTAACCACTTTGTTTCCAGACTATTTTCTTAGATGGAAAGATTAAATTTTTTTTATAACCAGAACAGTAAAATTGGCAAGGCATGAATTATGTGAATATTCAATAAAATGATATGATACATGAGACACCCCTCTATAAAAGGAGAGGGAGAGGCATCCAACACAACTGATGTGCAAGTACAAGTTCTCTGAGAAACAACGAATCAGGAAAACTATTCTCCCTGCAAAATTCACAATCCCCCAAAAAGGAACCCACAGATATTGAAGAAGATGAAATTCCAGAAAAGAACTATTAAAAAAATGATTATTAAAATGTTCAATGAACAAGAAGTAGATACAAGAAACAAATTAAGAGAGCAAATACAGGAAATGAAAGACCATTACAATAAAGTGATATTGAAAAGAAGACAATCAGAACTCCTAGAAATGAAACACACAAGGAATCAAATTAAAAACTCACTTGAAATCATCATAGTATTTCACAAATACTAGAGTCAGGATGGGCAGAAAATTTGTTCAAAACCAGCTTTGGGAGAAGCTGAGGAAAAATTGTTGTCTCAAATCATCATCTTTGTAGAAGTCGAGAATGAGGAAATCTTTTATAAAAGAAGAAGAAGTGAAATGGGAAAAAAGGAGAAAATATACACATGCAGATTTAGTTAGCCAGAAAACCTGTCAGTCTCAGCTTCCCTGGCATCTGCCTTCTGCAGAAGGAATACTTTGTGCTCAACATGAGGAAGTTCAGAAGTTAAAGTGGCTTGGAGCTTTAACTTCAAAAGGGACTCTTTCAAATACTGCAGAAAATCAAGTTATCAGAAAGTTGCCCTTAATTTTGTAGGGAGTGTTTCATGTCTTCAAGTTTTGATTCATCCTCCTGAGCT
Organism: Sciurus vulgaris; assembly: GCF_902686455.1. Taxonomy (NCBI): domain Eukaryota; kingdom Metazoa; phylum Chordata; class Mammalia; order Rodentia; family Sciuridae; genus Sciurus; species Sciurus vulgaris. Next base: position 7,383,777 of record NW_027632454.1, read on the forward strand.
AATCCATGCCTGGAAGTTGCCTCTGAAGAGAAGAGGCACAATAGATAAATGCAGTTATACTTTAGAATTTGATGGCTGAAAATGTTCCCTTTCTGAGGGACACAGTTAAAACACACACAAGTAACAAGACAGTAATTGGTATGCATGCCTGTAATCCCAGAGATTTCTGTCCCAAGCTCCATACTGGCCTGGAAAAAACTGAAACCATGACTCTAGAAAGAAGATGGACTGTGGATGCAGCTCAGTGGAAGAGCAACCCAGTTTCAATCCTCACAGCAATAAAATAATAATAATAATAATAATAATAATAATAATAATAATTGCAGATGCTTTGGTGGACACATAAAAAATAGCAATGAAATAAAAAAAATTTCTTGGTGCCAAAAAATACTTTTTTGTTCCTTAATAATTTAAATTCATCAAAACAAAACAAAACAAAACAAATCTACTCTCCACAGGTTGGAAGTAAGCGTACACCATACCAAGGTTGGGTATTAATCTGATGTGGGCAAAAAGTTACATACACTAAAAGGAAGCAGATATTGAAGCTTGTTTAATCACACAGATCCCTAAATACACTCTCACTAACATATTGTCAGTAATTACACTCAGACTCAGAATATGGGAGATAGTTCTTTATAAAAGGAGCCATTCAGATATAATAGTCAAATCCAAACAAATGTGTGGGGAACATGAAATAGGAGGCTTCCGTTGCCTGTGTGAGAGGCTCTCAGGGTTCAGCACACTGAGCCCACATATTGTGATGGGCACACTAGCCACACCTAACCCCATCCTATGGTAACCTAGCCTCCCTTTCATACTCAGCATGTTCCTTTCCTCTTGTTTTTCTGCAAGTGAACTTTTAACCCATTGGTATGATCCCTGCACATGTTGTGAGCCCATTGGGTCATACAACTTACAGATATTATTTTGCCCAGTGACTGCTTGACAATATAAGCCTGCCTATGTAACAATTAAGTAGATCAAGTTCTCTGAAACTGATCTCCAAAGGTCTTTCTTTGACTCCATCACCACAACCCCCTCAGTTGCTTGGTGGGCCCCAGTTGGACTTAGAGAACCCCACACAAATGTAAAAGAGCTCTCCTAACAGCAAGTGGTTCAAACACTTATAATATTTTCAAACATTAATGACATTTTTAATCTTCCACTCTTTTACTTAACACAATTGGCTATATTTGTAATGCATTTAATAGCATATCTTGATATAGTTTCTTCTGAAAAAGACTGGTATATTTTCTTGAGCAGAGTTAGAGAATATCATGCTAAGTGAAATAAGCCAAACCCTAAACACCAAAGGCTGAATATTCTGTGATATGAAGAAGCTAATTCACAATAAGGGGGGGTAGAGAAGAAGAGAGTTACTTTATATTAGGTAGAGAGGAGTGAAGGGAGGAAAACGGATATGGGAGAAGTAATGATAGTAAAGTGTACATGTATGACTGCATGACTGATATAATCCTGCAATATGTATAATTAGAAAAATAAAAGATTACTCTCCATTTATATATGATCTATCAAAATATATAAATATATAAATGTACAGCTAATCAGAACAAATAAAATTAAAAAATTTATAAAGAAAGACTACCATCCACTATTCCTGAGATATCACAAAAATATCTCACCTTGACAAAAACAAATTCACTGTCTTGCACACACCCAATCCATGATCACTTGGGTGTATCCTGGTAGATAATTAGTGGATATTATTCTGATGGTATGGTTTTATTGTAGATATAATTGAGAGGCAACTTTAATTCAGAGAAAGTTTTCCCACTGTTTTTCAAATAATTGTTTTAAGTGACAGAAACTCCTCTGTTGAAGATAAAAATCTTTCTTTTCCAAACTCTTGCCTTTGAGTGTATCTTCTACTGTTTTCTTTTTTTAACATATTGCCTTCCTTTTCTACATAAGCCTTTAATTGTGTCATCTTTGAGGAAAACTAAAATTCCTTTCTGTGTTTTAAATCAGGAACCTGCTAGAGTTGAGCTCAGGTTCTCTTCTCCCTTCTGAGGCCCTCCTAGGATATCATACAGAGACAAATTTAAATTTTAGGACTCAGCATGAATGTTTGCAGTGCTCCTGGCTGCAGCCCAGGACCTCAGCTCCTGACCCTGGGAGATTGCTTTCATTTTCCAGCAACTTTATTAGCTGTGTTGACTAGAAACTTGAACAGGGGTCTAATTTCAATGTCAACATCACATCTTCAAGAACTGGAGTCAAGCCAGGCACAAATGTACTTACAAAGATTACAGAATTGATTGATTATCTGAACTGGTTCCACTTACACCAAGAGCATGAGTTTGCCCCATGAAGAGGAAGACAAATCAATTATGTTCAAATGCATTTTCTTGTCACCTCCAATGTGTTCTCCCCATGTTTCTTCTGATGGAAAACACAATTAAAAGCATAAATTTTTGTCATTTCTTCCAATGAAGAGTAGGTTATTCTAAAAAATCCCAGATATTTTTGGCATCATGCATTTTGTTGAGACTTTAAATGAGATCATTGAAGGCACCCAGAAACCACTCTGGATGCAGGAACTCATGTAAGAAATTTTATTAAGCAGACAGGCAGAGTGTCTCCCTGCAGGGTGAGAGAGAGAGAGCACTCAAGAGAGAGTAAAAGCCAAGAGGAGAGACAGAAAATGGTTGGGGGAGTTATTAAATAGTGGAATTTCATGGGCTAATAACAACGGATCAATGATTGGTGAGGAGGTTTGCAGGCTAACAATCTGGACCAATTAATGGCTAGAAAGTTTGTGGGCTAACAGTCTGGGTTGTAAAGTGGTGTGGGGGAGGAAGAATAATGGTGGCAGCAAAATAACAGATCTGATGCCAACAATAATGCTGGGGAGATGATTCACTCATAGACTGATAGTAGGTTCTATTGGTGATCAGAGTACCTCTGGCTCTCTTTCTAAAGATGATTATCACCTCAAATTCTGTGAAAAAGTATCTTGTGTAAAAAGATATAAATTAGGAAAAAGGAAAGGAAGACGATAAAACTTCCTGGCTACAAAACCTTTTATTTCTGTAAAGCAGCTCTTAAAGTGATAAAAGTCATGACATCCACGTCTTAGGGGAAAAAACAAGTAGGCATTTATTTTATGTTATTGGATGAAATTAGCACAGAAACTGAGAATATTAATGGTAGTTGTGGTTCAAGAAGCATCTCTGGGAAAATATTTAATAATTTTTTGTCTAAATCAAACAGACCCCATGCATATTAATTTTTAAATGTCAAAATTTAATATTCAAATATATCTGGAAACTGAGTTTGCAATATACAAGTTAAGAAGTATTTACAAAGGGGAAAATTGTGAAATTTTTTATTACTGAGACTCCATTAAGAAAAAGTGATAGAACTTATAATTTTGATCAATTTAATAGTTACTAATGTTAAGATGTAATCATTTTTTTTCTTTAAACTAGTCCATGTATTATTTTGATTCATTTTTTTCTATGGCATGTAGTGCAATAAAACTTTGGAATTTATCTTGAAGATTTTGCTGGCTGCTTCATATGATCTGCTACAATTAATTAAATATAGATACTTATTTACAAAACTATATCTTAACATTTTAGGTAGTGGCTGCATTTGATATGAGTGGGAGCAGAAACAAAGGTAGGAGAAATGAGGGATCCTTCAGGTTGGTAACACATGAAGCAGGCCAGCAGTGACACTTCCTTACTTAGAATATTATCTAGAGGTCAGTGATTTAATAACAAAAGTCTTCCTAGCAAAGGAGGTTGGTGTTGAGTTCTGTGGGCCCAGAAGAACACTAGTACCGAGAAGAACATTGACATCCCTTTTATTCTGGTATTTTCTCAGGAGATCTTCACTGGTATTCTGATGAGTGATTAAGAATCAATGCCTTTGTAGAATCATATGATTGGCAAATAGTGATAGTTTGAATTCTTCTTTTCCTATTTTGTATCCCATTAATTTCTTTCTACTGTCTGATTGCTCTGGCTAGTATTTCAAGGATGATGTTGAATAAAAGTGGTGAAAATGGACATTCCTATCTTGTTCCAGTTTTCAGGGGGAATGCTTTCAGCTTTTCTCCATTTAGAATAATCTTGGCCATGCCTTAGCATAGATAGCTTCTACAATGTTGAGTTATGCTCCTACTATCACTAGTTTTTCTAGTGTTTTGAACATGAAACATTGCTGTATTTTGCAAATGTTTCTATGAATCTATTGAGATAATCATATGATTCTTTAAGTTTATTGATGTGATGTGTTACATTTAGAGATTTCCATATGTTGAATCAACCTTGCATCCCTTGGATGAACCCCACTTGATCATGGTGCACTATCTTTTTAATATGTTTTGTATGCAAGTTGCCAGAATTTTATTGAGAATTTTGGCATCTATATTCATGAGGGATATTGGTCTGCAGTTTTCTTTTCTTGATGTGTCTTTGTATGGTTTTGGTATCAGTGTGATATTAGCCTCATAGAATGAGTTTGGAAGGGTTCCCTCCTTTTCAATTTCATGGAATAATTTGAGGAGTATTAATGTTAATTCTTCTGTTAAATTCTTGTAAAACTCAGCTGAGAATTTGTCTGGTCCTGGGCTTTTCTTTGTTGGAAGGCTTTTGATGGCATCTTCTATTTGTTAACTTGAAATTGATCTGCTTAAATTTTATATGTCCTCTTGCATCAGTTTGTGTAGATCATGTCTAGACACTTGTTGATGTCTTCAAGTATTTTTTTACTTCATTTGAGTATAAATTTTCAAAATAGTTTCTAATTATCTTCTGTATTTCAGTAGTATCTTTCATGATATTTTCTTTATCATCATGGATTTTAGTAATTTGAGTTTTTGCTTTTTCTCTGTTATTTTGGCTAAATGTTTTCCAATTTTATTTATTTATTCGAAGAACCAACTTTTTTTCTTTTGTCAATTTTTTCAAGTGCTGCTAAGAAGAAAGTGCATTTGCTTAATGATGGATGAAATACTCTCTATATATCTATTAAGTGTAAATCATTGATTGCATCATTATAAATATAGTTTCTTTGTTTAGTTTCTGTTTGGAAGATCTATCCATTGTTGAGAGAGGTGTGTTAAAGTCATCCAGTGCTATTGTGTTGTTTTCTATTGATTCTTGAAATTGAGAAGGTTAGTTTGATGTACATAGATGCTCCATTGTTTGGGGCATATACATTTACAATTGTTATATTTTGTTGGTGTATGATTCTCTTAAGCACTATGAAATGTTCTTCTTTATCCCTTCTGACTAACTTTGGCCTGTAGTCCATTTTTTCTGATATGAGGTTGGAAACCCCTGCTTTTTTATGCAGTCCATGTCCTAGGAGATGAGTCTCTTGAAGACAGTACATTGTTGGGTCTTTTTTTTTTTTTTTTTTTTTTTTTTTTTTTTTTTTTTTTTTTTGCAGTGCTGGGGATTGAACCCAGGGCCTTGTGCTTGCAAGGCAAGCACTCTACCAACTGAGCTATCTCCCCAGCCCTGGGTCTTTTCTTAAAATCCAATCTGCCTGTCTCTGTCTTTTGATTGATGAGTTATACTGTTAACATTCAAGGTTATTATTGAGATATGATTTGTATTCCCAGTAATTTTTTTTTATTAACATGATTCAGTTTCTTCTTCGATTTACCTTTCCTTTAGTGTAGTTCCCCCCTTTGCTGGTTTTCATTTTTTTTTTTCTCTTCCTCCTCATGAAACAGTTTGCTGAGAATGTTCTGTAGTGCAGGATTTCTAGTTGTAAATTCTAACTTTTATTTATCATAGACGTTTTTTATTTCATCAAGTCTGAAGCTTAATTTTGCTGGATATAAAATTCTTGGTTGGCATCCATTTTCTCTCAGAGCTTGATGCATGTTATTCCAGGACCTCCTGGAATTGAGGGTCTGGGTTGAGAAATCAGATGAGGTGTGATTTGGTTTCCCCCACATGTAATTTATTGTTTCTCTTTCACAGCCTGTAAATTTCTCTCCTTATTCTGTATGTTTGTCATTCTCATTATAATGTGTTGTGGTGTGGGTCTGCTGTAATTTTGTACACTTGGGGTTCTGTAATCCTCTTGTACTTGATTTTCTATTTCATTCTTAAGATTTGGGAAGTTTTCTGATATTGTGTCATTGAAAATGTTGTGCATTCCTTTGGTTTGTATCTCTATGCCTTCATCTATTCTGATAAATGTTAAATTTGGCCTTTTCATGTTGTCCCATATTTCTTGGAAGTTCTGTTCATGGATTCTTATCATCTTCTCTGCATGACCAAGTTTATTTTCAAGAGTATATATTTTGTGTTCATTTTCTGAGGTTCTGTCTTCCAAGTGGTCTAGTGTGTTGGTGTTATTTTTCAATTAATTTTTAATTTGGTTTATTATTTCCTTCATTTCAAAGATTTCTGCTTGATTCCTTTATATAACCTTTTCCTCTTTATTGATATGATCTTTCACTTTCGGTATTTTCTCTTCTACATCATCCTTTATTATCTAAACTCCATATCTGACATTTCTTCTAATGTATTATCTATGGATTCTATTGTTGGAACATCTTGGTTTGTTTGAGGTACTTTCCCCCTTGTTTTTCCATTTTGTTTGTATGTCTTCTCATCTAGTGGAATGGAACTGGGGCAACATAGATTCTACCCTGTAGTCTTTTAGTGTCCCTGAAGGCTTCTAGTACCTCACCTGAAGGTCCTGGCTGTTGTCAAAAAATGGCAGCAGCCACATGTAAGCAAACCTTTGGGTACTGTGACAATGGACTTCCAGTCAAAAGCAGGAAGCAGGTGATCTGCTGGTGGTCTATGGGTGGTCTGCAAGCTAACAGTGGATAATCTGCAGGTGGATCTTGGGTGGTGGGTGAAGGGTAGGTGAAAGGCTGGTGATGGGCAGGTAAGGGGCAGTCAAATGGGCAAATGGTGGATGATAGCAACAGTCAGTGAGTGATCTGCACTCAAAAAGTAGGGTGATATGGTGTCAGATAGGGGGTGATCTCAGTGGACAAATGGGGTAAAGAGCAAAGCATTGATGAGCAGCAAAGGTTTTCTCACAGAGAAACAGATTTTCCTCTGCTTGAATCCTTAATTATGGAGTGACAAGGAATGAAGCCTCCCTCTCATCCACCATCTTTGATCTTCACTCATCAATGTTTGTAGCAGCTCAATGCACCTAAGCTAAAATATGAAACGAACCTGGATGCCCTTCAACAGATGATGAATAAAGAAAATGTGGTATATAATATATATATAAAATTAAATGTTACTCAACCATAAAAAAGAGTAACATTCTGGCATTTGCTGATAAGTGGATGAAGTTAGAGAATATCAATGCTAAGTGAAATAAGCAAAACCTAACAAAACAAAGGCCAAATGTTTTCTCTGATATGTGGATGCTAATTCAGAATAAGGGGGTAGGGATATGGAAGAATAGAGTTACTTTTTATTGTGTAGAGGGGACTGAAGGGAGGTTAATGGGTATGGGGGAAGAAAAAATAGAAGAGTAAAACAGACATTATTATGAATATGTATAACTAATACATATATGTATGAATGCATTACCAATATTATCCTACAATACATATAATTAGGAAAATGAAAGGTTATACTTCTTTTATGCATGATTCATCAAAATATACAAATTCATTTTACTGTCATGTACAACAAATTAGAACAAATTAAAAATGAATTTTAAAAATGATGTAGAATTTAAAAGCAGCTCTGTAAGGAAAACATGTTTTTTTTTTCCTTTTTTTTTTTTTTTTTTTTTTGTGGTGCTGGGGATTGAACCCAGGGCCTTATGCTTGCAAGGCAAGCACTCTACCAACTGAGCTACCTCCCCAACCCAACATATCATGCTCAAAAGAAAAAAATAAAGATTTCACCAGTCTCTCTGCTTTTAGTCTATAAAAATGTACATAGGACAATTACAGAGTAGGACACCATGGCACACACCTGTAATCACAGCTACCTAGCAAGCTAATGCAGGAAGATGGAAAAGTTGAGGCCATTCTTGGAAACTTAATAAGGCCCTTTTTCAAAATAAAGTAAAAAGTGCTTGGGTTTCACTCAGTGGTATTGTCATTGCCTGGAATGGGCAAGACCCTAGGTTTAATTTCCATTGCTACCCAAAAGTAAAGTAAAGCAGTAATTAAGGCCAAACACATGGTATTGTCAGAGCTCATGAAAGAAAATCATCTGTATCTCAATAACCTTATTCTCTCCTCTCTCCTTTATTAATCATGGAACAACAAAACACAGACAGCATTCATACCCAAAATGAGTCACTGAAAGTAATAACTTAAAGGGCTGAGGTTGTGGCTCTGTGGTAGAGCACTCACCTAGCACCCTGGTTCAATTGCAAGTACTGCAGAAACAAAACAAAAGTGACAATGCCTGACAAAACTGTAAGACACAAAAACACACTTACATCTCTTTTATGAGAATTCTAAAGAATTTTTTTGCTACAAAATTGGATTTCAAAGATAAACTTATTTTTTTTAAAAAAAAAGCACATTTAATACGTCAGGTCCTAGCTGGGCATGGTGGCACACACCTGTAATATCAACCAGTGGGTTGAGGCAGTAGAATTAAAGTTGAAGACTGGATTCCCAGAAATAAATATATGTTCTGAAGAAGTAGCTCAGTGAAAGAGTAGCCTGGATTCAATCCTCAGTATAAAACACACACACACACACACACACACACACACACACACACACACAGGTTTTGGTGATCTGGATAGATAAAGTGTTTTTATTATTACTTCAATGATCCAACTGAGCTTGGTTGTGAACTTTTGTTACCATAGCTACTTGGAATGCTGGGGTGGAGCAGTACAACTTCAAGGCTAGTCTCAGCAACTTGAAGAGATTCCATCTTGACATTCAAATAAAAGGACTGGGAATGTAACTCACTGCTAGAGTGCCCCTAGGTTCAATTCCTAGTAATAAATTTCATAATCTAAAAAGAAATTTATTACATTAACTAAAATAAATCTGACATAAATTATTACCAAGCAAGGGTGACCTGCAGAGTGATATGTGTCCTACAGGTTTGCAAGGACAGTTTCAGTTCTCCTTGAGGGACAGACAGAATCAGCTTAAACATTGTGTTCATTCTGCAAGTAGCACAAGATATTTCAGGCCACTCTGGATTTTTTTTTTTCCTGACATTGGGGTTGTAAAGATTTCAGGTGAAGAAAACTCTGCTCTTGAACTATGGAGGAAAGAAAATGATCCTCAACAGCATCCTCAGTCTTGAAACTCCAGCTTCTTCTTTTTTTTCACTTTTTAATTTCAGTGCTATTTGAGAGTAGAAAATAAAATAATATTGATCATTTTATGTAAATGATAAAAGCAAAAGAAAAACCAAAATGAGGCAATTATTGAACACAACATGATAGTCAGGAAAGATGAAACCACTAGGGGAGAAAGGGCTGAGAAGCCCACACCTAAGCCTCTGAGCTGGTAATTTCTCCCTGGAGTTTTCTAATTTAACTCTTTCCTAAACCAGTAGCCCTGGACTGGGGATAATATCACACACAGGGGATATTTGGCAACATCTGAGACTTTGTTTTTTCAAATTGAAATCTATTTTTACAGTAATGGCCATTTTTTGTATTGACTTTTCTGTTTTTTGAGGGCACTGACTTTAGTCTTAAGTCTGAGGAGGAGAATAACCTGGAGTCATTTCAGAAGGTAACAATGACACATCTTGCCAGTGGCAACTATATATAAGTCAGTCCCCAGAGACTCTAACTGTTAAGGATTCTTGGAAGACAACTAACCTAGCTCTCTGTAGTGGGCCAGAGTTGGCAAATATAAATTCTACCACATATCCAGGATCTGAGTCCTGGGGGCTGATGATATTAGATCCTGAAGAAGTCATCAGCGTGGATAGTAAAAGAGTTGAAGGGAAGAATGAGAGGATAGGGCTGTGGCTCACTGGCAAATCACCCACCTAGCTTACATGAGGTCCTGGGTTCAATACTCAACACCACATAAAAGAAAAATAAAGGTTTTATGTCCACCTACAAATAAAATATATGACCTATAATATAAACATTTACATGTGTATGTATATGTAAAGAAAATAGTGAGAACTTTTATTCTAACTCTGCCGTTGTGTACATGGAAAAAGGAAGAGGTTCCTAGGGACAATAAGGAGTTGGCCATGGTGGGAATGCCATGCCCAATAGGGAGCTTTAAGAGGCCTTCCCTGGAGCACTGCCCTAGTCCCTTGCTTCCACTTAACACTGCGATTTTCTTTGTTCCATTTTTGCTACTTTCATCTCATCATGAAGTTCCACAAAGAGTGCTGGAGCAGGTCTAGCTTTCTAAAATGAATGCATTTCTTTGTAGGCCAGTGCAGAGGAAAATTTTTTGACATTCCTCTGACCAGTTTAGTTGAAATTAAAATATCATGTTAGTTCCTGTTCAGTGTAATTTGTATATCTGATCCAATTGTTAAGGTAAAACATCAAAAGATACAAAGTCAAGGCTTTTACTCAGGGAATTCATCACTTAGTAGGGGATGAAATGCTCAAATTTCTGGTAAGATTTCATAAACAAGCTGGCAGGTACACTGGACTCTGAAGGATGGGAAGGCTTTGAAAATGAAGGTCATGGCAGAGACACAGCAGCAGCACCAACACACAGTTCAGAAAATGAGAGAAGAGCACACAATCAGCTTCATTACTGCACAAGTGACAGGAAAAATAGAGAGCTCACTTTGGACAGGATCACAGAGGAGCCTGAAAAACAGAGAACTAAGAAACAGGGGCTTTAGTAAATCAACAGTGGTTAGTCAGTGAAGTTTTTAAGGCAAAAAGTTAGAATGCAAGCTTTGCTTTAAAAATTACTCAGTCATGGACATGAGGAAAATGTATACTCATACATTGTTGGTGGGACTGCAAATTAGTGCAATGACTCTGTAAAGCAGCATGGAACCACCACACGATGCAGCTATCCCACTACCTGGTATATATTCAAAGGCCCTAAAATCAGCATACTGCAGAGATACAGTCACATCAATATTTATAGCAGCACAATTCACAATAGCCATGCTATAAGTCAGACTAGGATCCCTTCAAATGATGAGTGGATAAAGAAAATGTGGTGTGCATATGTAATGGAGCATTAACAGGCATAAAGAAAATGAAATAATGGGATTTGCTGGTAAGTGAATATAACTAGAGACCATCATGTTAGGTGAAATAAGCCAGACCCAGAAAGAAAAGAGTTTGAATGTGCAACAAATAAAGCTGAACTAAACACAAATGTTAGAATGTAAATTAATGTTGTTAACACAATAAAAATATTTAAAAAGTATTTAAAAAACTCAACCACTGATGTCTTATTCTGAATTATGTAATATAAAAAAGTAATCAATGAGAAACAATATTTTTCTGTGTACAGAGGTTATGTATTCTAGTGCAAAATGAGGAAAAATAAAAGAAGAGGGAATTCCATCAAAACAGAAGAAAGATCAGAAGGGTAGAGGAAGCCAATTGAGGGGGAGAGAGAAGGAATGGAATAAGGGAACAACAGCGGAATGAATCTAATCACAATTTCCTATGTACAGATAAGCATATCCCACACTGAGTCTTATTTTTATGTGTATTCATAAGGCACTAATTAAAAAAACCTATAAGCGAACACAGAAAGATCAGTACAATAGAACAAAGGGAATAAGGGAGGGAGGGAGGAAGGAAGAAATAATAAGGAGCATAAGGGGAAGTACTGGGAAATGAATTCAAGAAAATTATATTTTATCCTTTTATAATCATGTTAAAATGAAGCATAATATAATGTACAACTAAAAAACTAATAAATTTTTAAAAATCTGTCAGAAAGAAGAATAAAGTAATGCAATATACAGGTAAATGAATAAAACTAGAGAATCTCATGTAAGTGAAATAAGCCAGACTCAAAAGGCAAGAATGAAATGTTTTCTCCAGCCTTGATGTTCCACACAGATACTTAAAGGGTACATAGAAATATGATTCACTCCAACATGCCAGGCAAGATTAGTAATTGTGTGTAAGACTTCTTCACATTCTAAGCACAGAAGTTGTAACTACATCACCAAGTCCAATTTTGATGAATGATGTCCATGGCTAAAGTGTCATTTCTAATCATGTTTCTTCTCTTTTTGTTTCCATTATTATTTGATGCTTCAAAATATGAAGAAGTTAGGATTCTTATATAAACTATCTCAAATGGGACCACACAAAGCCCTTCAGTGTCTAAAACAAGCATGTATCCTCTTCAGTCTTGCTGCTTCACACAACGGTGTGATTGAGAGAAAATTAGACAGTATGTTCTTGGTTGGAAAATGTTAGACCTTCACAAAAACCATAATATGAATGGCAGTCTCTACTTTGTGTTCAAGTCAATTTACAGTAACTACATCTGTTTAATTTTTTCTTTGTGAGGCATATGCAACTGAAAAATTTACCTTTCCAATTTTATTCAATTGAAGCACAAATGACAGTCTCAATGCTGCATGTGACAGAGAGTTCAGTGAACATTATTTGTTATTGTTAGAAGATATGATTATTGAACCTGAAAATATGGACTTTTTCTTTCAAGAGAAATCGACTTCCCATGGGATTTCTCTAACTTTGCTAGGCTGAATTCCAGAGAGTGAAAAACCCTTGTTGTGAAATTTAAAAGTGAATACCATGAAGTACTGTTGCATTGTGTAAATTGTTTCTAATTGCAGAAAGACAGTTGCTAAATGACTTTAAAGAGAATCCTGACCCAAGTGTTCCTACTTATATCAAATGTTTGTGACTAAAATTTATACAATGATATTTACAAGCTAATATTTTAGAGATGTTTAACATTAATAGCTAAGGTGAAAGTCCACAAGTTTTTAAAATAAGTTCATGCTTGATAACCTCTATAAATGTCATATAAAAGATAAATTATTCCATGTACTCACAACAACATTTTTAGCAGAAGCAATCTTTAACACAAAAACAATCCAGTTTCCCTTCTGTGTATATAATTTTAAAAAATTTTGGAGATTACTGAGAGAAAAAGTTCTTGGTCCATTAGTGATTAATAGAAATTGTTAATTTGAAGGATTAAAGTGTTTTTTTAAACAGAATACGTAACATCTGTTCAAAGAAAAATATAAAAGTTTCTCATTGATTACTTTTATTATATTACATAATTTAGAATAAGACATCAGTGGTTAAGTTTTTAAAATAATTTTATTGTGTTAACAGCATTAATTTATATTCTAAAATTTTTGTTTCATTCAGCTATATTTATTGCACAAGATGTCATTTTCAAAATGGCAATAAATTTCCTGGAAGTTGAAAATAGTGATTTTTAGCAGAAATTATATTTCAAAGGTTAACTGTGGGGCTCGTTTTAGTCATGCTGCTTGACAAGGTCCGAGCATGGGGAATGCTTTGAAAGACTACCATTCCAGGAAACTGCAGCTGTCAGCTCTCCTAGAAATAGGGTGTTTTCTTGTAATTATACTGATAACTTTGCAACTACAAATCTTATTCCCTGGATTGTTGTGATAAGAATTTAACCTCAATGAATCTGCAGAGCTTGGGGGAGGATGAGGAATGCTCTAGAAATTGTACCAATATCACACATAAGTTTGAAAATACAGAGATTGAGAAGTTCTTCAGAAAACTACAGTTACAGGAATTGCTTGCTCCTATGCTGACCATGCCTGCCCAGTTAATGCTTTACCAGTAAATAGCCTACAAACAGAACAGGAGACTTAGATTGGGGGACATCTGTGGTGTTCACCTAGAGGGAAACAAGCAATTAAGTATAAGAACCCACAGATCCACCTCTTCCCTATACAGGATGTACAATAAAAATGGTGAATAAACAACTAATATTTATGGTAAATGGACAAATGTCCAATATTTGGCCTTCCTTCAAAGGCTTGAACATGAAGGACTACCCTGGAAATGTAGGAAAAAAGAAAGATCATAAGCAAACAACTGGAAAAATATTATCTTAAAATCAAATGTCTTCATCACATGTTAACTGGTTATGAGTAGTTTATTCTGGCTTAGGTCTCATGTATGTTACAATAGATAGTGGATAAATCAATAACATAAAAATAATAAGATAAAATTAGATACACTGATTGTTTGGCAGTAAATAACAACTTAGTCTTAACTGAGCTTGTTCAGGTAATAGAGTAGACCTTTAGGGTTAAATCAAAAAACATAATAATATGAGCTAAAGATAAGTGCATGCTTCACTTAGCAGTTCGGTAAAATTAGCTTAAAATAAAATAAAGTCATTATGCTAACAATAGATCTGACACCAAAGGGTAAATAAAGGTCAGTGGGATGAAAAGAGGAAAAATCTTTCACTGAAATATGCTTATGTGAGTAAATTTAAGTAAATATAGAAGGTCGACTTTAATGTACCTGCTATGTGTTAGACACCTGCTGGAATGTGTGTTTAATGACAAATTTTGTGGTAATTTTTCTATAACTTTATCTTGTTTAATCCTCCTTTACTTAATACTATAAAAGAAGAGTTAAAATAAATCTGAGCAGCATTTGCTTCAAGTTGCTCCAGGAGTTCGTTTTGTTCTTCTGCACAGACTCCACCCATCCTGCAGGGAACCCACGAGTTGCTGGGGCTGGCTCCCAGCAGTCAACAAGTTATAGAACAAATATTTTAATTTAACTTTTCTGCTTTATACCTGTCAGTTACAATATTTTACAGAAGGATAAGGTCTACATAGAAAGCAATCTCTCATTTCCCCTAGGTTCTATTTCTCCTCTTCTTCTCTCCCCATTCTGTTCCTCCTCTCCTCTCTTTCTTTCTCCTCTTCCCCACTCCTCCTCTATCCCCCATCTTCTCTCCTCCCTTCCTCACTCCTCCTTACTTGAAAAGTAGTACTTATGGGCAAACTAGGAAAGACTAGATATTTGAAGTGCCCTACTAATCTTGAAGCGATGAGAGCTGAATAGCAGGAAGGCCTTTGTACTCCAAGGCATTACAGGTGCCACATTTAGCCTGAGTGTGGGATTCCAATCCTGTGGAACTTGGTGCACACAGAAAATGGACAGAAGAGGTGTCACTGTGTTAAAAGCATGAAAATGCTTTTTCAGCAATTAACATTGAGGGCAATACTGTTCTAATGTATTTAATATGAAGAGAGATTGTAGATAAATAGAGTTGGCAGATGGGTCTGATAAATAAATTTTATGAGAGAATGTGAATTTTTCTAACAGTTTCCTTAAAAATCACTATCTCTACAGAATTGTACTTTGTGATAAACCACTATTCACTTTTAGAGGAAACAGTCGTATCAGGTTGATAGTGACATACTACCAGTTATGGAAATTTAAACAAATAATTTGACAAATTTCCAAAATGTCAAATTAAATTTTATTGTAAAAAAAGTACAGGACCACACAATGATTACAAAAGTTAAAAATACTGAATTAAAATTCTGATACTATGAAATAAGTCCTGAAACAGATGGATATCTTTGATGTTAGACTTGATCTTAGACAAAAGACTGAGAAGCAATGAGATATTTAAAATTAGGAATTTTTTTTATTAATTCTCAACAAAGAAAAAAATTTCTGTGTTAACACTGAAAATAAAAAAAAAAAAGAGGAATATAGTGACAATTAATTTGACCTGACAAAATAAAAGACTGAGGTCAAATGGACAAAAAACAAACAAACAAAATAAAACAAACCTGGAAATACTGTGAAAAATAACACCCAAAATAATGTGTTTGTTTTGGGATGCAATTTTAAGAAAAGACAGATCAACACTGAGAAAGCCAAATCTGAGACTTTATTAGCTGGCTGGCTGACTGTCTCAAACAATGCCCAAAATGGCTATTGGGAGAACAGCTCTGATCATAGGGTTGTAGAGGGTATTATGCCAAGTCAGGCCAGCAATCATAAGTGTCTGTTGCTACCATTCAAAATTACAAAGTAACTTCACGAGATCTACAATCATAAGTAGAAGGGGGTGAGTCAAAAAGACCTTATTTAGATACAAATTAAAGAATGGTTACTAACATCTAGACAATCACTGTTGACATGGAACATTGTATAGGAAAAAGAGGAATAAAAAAGAGAACAACTTACATTATACGAGAATTGCCATTTTGTGTTGCCAAACATGTCATACTAAGCAACTGTTGATGGATACAGAGCCGGGATGTTCCCATGAGGGCAGCATTTCTTACATATCATGGAGTCTCAGGGTAAAATGGAGTCTGTTTAGTCCTTGCTTATGTAGTCTGACCTACAACATTTCCATGGAGTCAAATATGTCAATCCGTGACAGTGTTCTGACATCTAAAAAGTTCCACATGGCTTTGATTAAAATATCTTACATGATTTTTTAAAAAAAACTTAAACTTCTGAAAAACTTGCAGTGCTTGAAATCTATGTGTGGGAAATTGAGAGAGTGTGAGCAATATTGCAGAAAGTGAAGAAGCCACTCCACATGAGATCACATGAGGTGGGCAGGGCTCTCCCGCAGCTCTCCCAGCTCTGTCATATATCAGATAAAAAGCAGAAGTCTCTTCTTGTCAAAAAGAAGCACTGTTATTTGAAACATAAGTGTTCATGGAATTGCCCTTTGATTGCATCTTCTACTTAACCACTCCTGCTAGCTTTCTGTACTCACAGAATCTTCCCAGTCTTCCTATATTTCAGTGACATTCTGTGCTTGTAGTCTTGGTTTTGCTCAGCTATGTTCGGGAATTTACCTAATTTTTCTTTGACAGATGTCTTCTTTTTAACTTTTCTCACAGTGGCAATACAAGGCTCCTTGTCAGCTCCATTCCCCCTTCTGGACAATCCACTAGTCCAGATACCAACTGCTGGCCACCAACAGCACCTCATCCTCCTTCACACTCCAGCAGCACGTGCACTCTGCCCTCTTCTTGTAGCCCTCATGGTCATAGGTCCTAGATTGGTCCTAGATTGCATCACAGTGGGTTGTTGCTGCTGCTGCTGCTCCAGCTGCCCTCACAGAGATGCGGTCACCACCATCCCAAGCAGAGTAGGCTGCAAGGTGAGTGTCACAAGGCAATCCTGGTCAACAAGGCAGGAATGCAGGGAGGAGAAGTGAGGCTCATGTTTCACCTTTAATTGTTCCTTTTTCAAAGTCTGGACAGTATTACAGAGCATTCGTTTCTTTATTATTCAAATCCTGTCATTTGTTTTGAACACTACAACTTACAGTCACTTGAGATTTAAACAGTTTGCATCACATCTCAACCTCAAAAGTTACTCTTCTCAAAACCAGTAAAAAGGAAAAGTTACCACAAATAGACAAAGAAGAAAATGATCACAGAGCACAGGTTATGGAAAAAAACAAAATTTTCTTCAGAACTCCAAAAAGTATTTGTCCTAGTCATTTATCCTTAACAATTCAGAGGATAAAGTACTGTTTTACTCTCTCAAAATGTATATGTCTGAAGAGTGCCTGTCTATCAATGTGCCATCATTCCGTGAATCCCAGATATAGCCAGGACCTCTTCTACCTGCTCTGTAGGATTTTAAAATTGGTCCCACACTGAGAACAAGGCAGCATGGTTCATGATGCTGTGTTCAAGTGACTAAAACCAAATGCCTTCCCTTGCAAATGGTAGTACAGACTTGATACAATGCACTCACCACAGCACGTGATCAGTCTCTTTCCTGGAATGTTTTGAAAAGTCATCAATGCAGTGTTCTGTATGAAGGCCCTTTAAGATGATTAGTGCTGATGCCCTTCATCAGAGGGTGCATCTGGACCAATTGGCAAGAAAGCAGGATCTTGGTTTTATTTTTTGTATTTTTTTAAATTTATTTTTTGGTACCAGGGTTTGAATGCAAGGATGCTCAAAAAATGAGCCACATTCCCATCCCCTATTTATTTATTTATTTTGAGACAGGGTTTTGCTAAGTTGCTGAGACTGGCTTTGAGCTTCTGATCCTCCTGCTCAACCTCCTGAGTCACTGGAATTACAGGTGCATGCCACCATGCCCAGTAATATCTTGGTTTTAAATGCAGACAAATGCACACCTTAGACTTAACAATGCAAAATACACATTTGACATTCAAATGCATAGAGAAAAACACAATTTTTGTTAATGAAGGAGTTATTCACACAGTATCTCAAGTATCTGAGATGAATCGCTCAGTACTTTCTGCATGAAAAATTATTATCACAGATAAACTTGAATATACTTTATAATAAATTTAAATCCAGATGGGAATACTTGATACTCTTCTGTTTCTTTTTTTTCCCTTTGTTGAAAAGAACCATGTAGACTAAGTAGAAATTAAACTGAGGTGTGCCCCAGATGTTACATAAGACAAATACTACTTTGGTCCAAAACCATTACCATAGGTAGAAAATAACATTAATTTCTCATGGTTCCTATACATAACAATGGTGTGAGAGTATTTTTATTTTACTACAGATACTCATCATTTCATTCAGTAAGAATTTTACAAGTATCCAAACCTAATTCACTCCATAATAGCATCCATATCAATTATTTTTTTTACTTTTGTTTATTAACTTACATCTTTTGATACATGATGGCACAAAGTGATAATGTACATTTTATAAAGTTGTCTCATTACAAAGTTACTAAATGTTGGAAAAATGGCAATAAAAATAATTTTAAAATTATTTGTAGGAGTTTGCATATGTACACCTCAGGGGTAAAGTGCATGCTCAGCACACAGAGAGCCTTGGGTTATATCACTAGCACTATCAAAAACATTCCTCCACAAACCAAAACACAAAATATTTCTAGCCAGAAAGAAATAATGGGAAAAACTTCACTCCTAGAGTAAGAATGGGAAGGCAGAGAATAAGGCAAAGAATGGTGATATTAATCCAGGGAGAGAAGAAAATTTTTCACTTAAGTCTTATTTTTGATGAGGACTTTCATGACTGAAAAAAACAAAACAAAAAAATAAAAAAAACCTCAATACCAATGCCACAGGTTTCCCCGAATTATTCTTGTCACAGTACAGATATGCCACATACCTTAATTGTTTGTCTAATTCTGAGAATGTATATTTCTTTGATTTGAGATTTTCTTTGTTTACAGGAGTCTTTTCATATTTTAGAATACAGCACTGTGTGTAATAGTCACTCAACAAATTTTTGAATGATGAATATTTACTTGGTACAAGACAAGCTGAAATAAAAAGGTAAAATGCTAGGATAGATAAATTATTTTTGCAGTACTGTGATTTAGCCCAGGACGTCACTCGTTCTAAGCAAGTGATCTATTCCTGAGTTACATGTGCCTGGCAGGAATCTACCTTTTGCTGACAGAATATAAATTGCCCTCCACTGAAGGCACCTTCAATATGCACATCTATCACTATTACAAATGCATTTATCCTTTGCTTCTTAAATTCCTGTTCAGAAAATTCAGTCAACAGGAACATTTGACACATGACTGAGGGAATGTTTGGAAAAAACAAAATTTTCTCATGTAATGTTTAATTGAATGAAAGATGACTAGCCACAACAAAGTTGAGGGAGAAAAAGACAGAATAAAAGAAAGAGAGAGAGAAAGAAATAAAAGAAATTTTAGAAAGGCCCTTATGTACAAATCTGCAAAAATCTATGAATGTCTCTGATGCTGAGTACTGAATCCCTGCTGTCTGTGTCTCAGAATCCAACTGTCTTTTGTCAACCCTTCTTGAAGTTGCATGACCAGTGTGCTGTCAATGCATAGGTCATCACAACTTCTGCCATTTGGGTTCAGGACCCTGCAGTCAGCTCAGCCAGGTCCCTATCATTTATCTTAGCAGACACAGCCCCATTGCTTTGGAGAACTCAAACCCTGTCCTACAGTGTTACCCAAAGAGAAACAAACTCTACAGTCTTCTTTAGAAAAAGACTTGGTACCAGCTCTGGAATGAGAGAGTCAACCAGAACTAGATCCTTCTCCATCACCAGTTCTTGTACATTTTCCAGTTCTAGTGTTAGGGAACACACAGATTGAGGATGGTGGGAACATGAGTTGAAGAAAATAATTATATTAAATAGGCCCATTGTTCTAACCTCCATATGCTTCATTTTCCAAGAAGAAACTTACTCGCACCCCTGCCTAGTTTAAATGGACAAGATACGTCACATTCCTCAGTAAACTACCTGTTATCTAGAGGAGGAATGCAGGCAGGAAATCACATTGATAAAAGGAACCCAAGTTACTTTGTATCTTTTTTCCCTCTGGTGCTGGGAATCAAACCCAGGGCCTTGTTCATGTGAGGCAAGCACTCTACCAACTGAGTTATATTCCCAGCCCTCCAAATAACTTTGAAAGAGAGATTTTTGTGACCCTTTAAACAGATTCTGGAAAATAAAAATAATTTCTGATTATCCTAAAACTGGTAAGAGTGTATAATTAAGAATCTGTTTAGAATTGGTCAGCATAGGTGAAGTGACCTAGATTTGCAATGGCCGTGAGGATTTAAAGGTCTGATGTCATCTTGCTGTCAGTCAAAAGTCAGGAGGTGAAGCTGGGTGGGACTCTTGGGAGTCTTCTCTGGGAGTCCCCACCCCCATGAAAATTGGATTTCAGGAGAGAAAAAACATGCCTGTCTCCGAGAGAACCTACTGTGTCCCTTGAGAATGTCCCCTTTCCCATTTTCTATCCCTTCAGTAAACTCATTCCTGTTACTCTGAGGAACATGTTCAAAATTTTTCTTACTTGATTGTAAGAATCAGAGTTGGAAGTATGGGTCTTCATGCTGCCTCCCTTTCCCAGAAGGCTCTGTTTCTGTAATACAGACCATAGTGTATATCAGCCCTAGAAGAGGTACTAATTCTAGAACAGCTCCAGAACTACTGTGTGAATTAGAGTCAGTTCCAGCACCTCCCAGACACCATCTTCACTTCCAATTGTACAGCCAGAGTCCTAGAGGCCCTACCATTCACCATAGCATCAGCCCCAGAGCTAGACCCTGCACTACCTTCAGCACTAACTTCTTGGCTGTTTCTCCATTTAATAGCAGCTATTTCATTTTTCTTTTCTTTTCTCTTGCATATTCTTTAGTTTATTATAATTTATGCTTACATTTTTGTGTAAAGCAACATATAATCTTGTAAACATTTTAAATCATCTTAAATTGTACTAGTTAAGATCATTCACTGTATTCACAATACTTTCCTGCTATGAGGTCTACCTCCAGCATCAGCTCTGAAGAAAGTGCAAGACCTAGATCCATCTGCAGAAGTACAGAATGTAAAGCAGTCTCAGAGTTAGAAGTCTTTGTTATTAGATGTGTTGTCACTGTCAGTAGTCATTGAGATAGAGTCAGCCCACAACCATCTTTTGCTGAATATCAGGAAATACAGCCTGCTCTGCATCAGCAGCTGAGGAGAGCCCATGACAGCAGAGATCATTCACACCCTGTGGAGCTGCAGTAAGCTTTACTACTAAGCAGCCCTGCTAAAAAATGCTCCACCTATAAAGCTGAAACCGAGTGTCTAGACAGGCTTGTCAACTGCCATGAAGCCTGAACTAGCTTTAAGTCGACTGTATAGAAGAGTCTAAGACCATCACAGGAACCAACCATCTGGAGAGCTGGAGTCAACTCTAGCAGGTTGCTTAACATGAGCAATAGAAAGTCCAGTGGTCCATTTTCAGAACACAGTGTTTAGCTTTAAACATAAAATTACTTGGGGAGTAAGAAAGGCAGCTGGAGGGGAGAGCAAGATGAAGAGTTTGAAGCAGTTAACAATGGAGTATAAATAATCAGGGCTCCTTGAAAAACAGAAGTGAGAAGCATCCCTCACACCCTTGACCAACAGAGATACACTGGAAAAGAAACTCAATCCAAGTGGACTCCCATCATAAGATATCAAAGGGAGTTGGGAAAAATTAAAGGTATATTTCATTTAAAAATTTTAGGAATTGATAGAACTTTATTTTATTTATTTATTTACATGTGATGCTGAGAATTGAACCCAGTGCCTCACACATGCCAGACCAGGACTCTACCACTAAGCCATGACCCAGTCTGGTATATTTCTTTTGATAACTCAATGGAAGACTAAAAAAATAGGCAATGTTGTAAAGATTATGCACCCATTAGTACTCAGCTAACCAGGAGCTGGGGGAGAAACTTTGAACTCTAGGGGGTAAAGGGCTTGTTTTACCCAATCTGTGTATCCCTGATCATGAGGCAACAGATCTTGCAAGACTGTCATTAAAATAATTGCTAAAACTTTTGTCTGTTAGTGCATTCTCTGGGCTTGGCCAGGTGAGATGTTTCTCACACTTAATGCCATCTCCTGAGATCCACCCAGTACCCACTCCAGTGCTGGACCAGCTCTTTGTCTCCTTTGGATATTCTTTCCCAATTTTAATTATTTCTGTGGTGTATCTTGTTTTAACTACTAAGTTCAAAAGGATAGGGAATGAGTCATTTGAAGTTGTACAGTTTGGAGGCATTAGACCACAAATGGTGTGATGCGTCCATCAACACTGTCTAGTTGGAGAACATTTAATCTCCAAACTCAAATGTCCCTTGCCACCAGTCACTCCCCACTCTCCACAACTCACCTTGAAAATCATTCATCTCTTCACCTCTGGATTTCTCTCAATGGCCTGTGGACTCCTCATGAGCACCACCCATGCTCACTCATTCTTCCCCACAGAACTCAATATGCCTACTAACCCTAATATGCACTGTGATGTTATCCTGAAGACATGACACACCCATGGGAAATATCAGTCTTGGAGGTAGCTTAACCCCCACCCCCCAGATAAAGTAGAGTAACTTGAGATTAGGAAGGGAAGCTTCTTACTGGTCTCTGTCATAGAACATCCATGGGGCCATCTTTCTCAAGGTCTGTCTGGTGGCTAAGTATTTAAGACTGGAGTGCACCAGGTCCTCCAAGTAACTTCTGCCACCTACCAGACCAGACCACTGAAGACATAAGTTTCACCTGAACCTCTCCTGCTTCATGGCATAACATCCAACAGAAATCAGGTTACTCTAGCCCTTTTGAGGACACTGGTGGCCAAAGGTGTCCTCTGTGATATGGGAACAGGAAGACATATTGACCATGACCAAGGAGCACTACCAAAATCCTGGGGACCATAGTGATCCCAAGCTCTCTCTCAATAAAGCTCTGTCACAACTTCCTAATGAAGGAGATGAACACCTGTGTCTATGGGCACCCAGACTACCCACTCATGCAGAGGTCCAACTGTGAAAAGCTGATGCTGCCAGGTGACTGCTAGGCCTTAACATGCAGACCAGAACCAATGGCAGCTCTCAGTTTCCTGTTATTTCACAAACTCAGGGTCAGATTGTCTGTTAGTCTCAGTGACACTGCTGTCATGTTCAGTGTGCCTGTGGATGACTCTTCCAAATCCAAAGGGCAGGAGAGACACATATAGTGTCTAGAGTCCCCTTGGGGCCAACAGAAGGTCACTGCTCACCTTTCCTTTCAAAGCAATCCCTTCCTGCTGTCAGACTTCCCCACAATTCACCCCTAGGGTTCTAGGGGATTCTGGGGTCAAATCCTCATCCTAAGCTGACACCATGTCTGTAGGCACCATGCCAATCTGCACATGCACTGCCTCAGGTTTGCAGCCAAGGTTCCTCACTACTGCCATCCACCCAGCAGGTGGCAGTACTGATCTGTCTGGCTGGCTGCCTCATAAATAAGGCAACACTTGGAGGGCATCCTTATCAGATGGGAAGCAGTGAATTCCCTTGATCTCCAAACTCACACCTCTGGGAGCACACTACCCCACTCCACTGGGGATGATCTGGAGAAATCCATGGGGAAATCAGAGAGGTGATATGACCTTGACTGATCTGTCATTGGCTACCTGAGTCACTTCTGAGTTCCTCCAGGATAATCACCAGAGACATTGGGGGAAAGGCTGACCCAGCATCTTCAGATGTGGAGAGGCCCCCACTTCATGCCTTCTTGTTTTCTTTTTTTTATACATACATGACAGTAGGGTGTATTTTGACATGTTATACATACATGCAGTATAACGTATTCTAATTAGAATCCCAGGATTGTGGTTGTATGTAATGTGGAGTTACACTGGTCATGTATTCATATATGAGCATGGGAAATGTAAGTCCAATTTATTCTATTGTATTTCCAGTTCCCATCATTTCTTCCTTCTCTTAATTCTTACTTGTCTAATTCAATGAACTTCTATTCTCCATCCCACCCCTTACTGTGCTAGCCTCTACATATCAGAATGAACATTAAACCATTGGGTTTTTTTTGGGATTGGCCTATTTCACTTAGCATGATAATCTCCAGTTCCATTCATTTACTGGTAAATGACATAATTTCATGTTTCTTTATGGCTGAGGAATACTCCATTGTGTATATAAACCACATTTTCTTTATCCATTCCTCTGTTGTAGGGCACCTAGGTTGGTTCCATAGCTTAGCTCTTTTTTAAATTACATTTTTTAGTTGTCAATGTATCTTTCTTTTTATTTATTTATTAGTGATGCTGAGTATCATACCCAAGACCTCACACATGCCAGGCTTTGATTGTGTCGTTATAAACATTGAAGTGGCTGTGTCACTTTAATATGCTGATGTTAAGTCCCTTGGATATATACTGAGGAGTGGAATATCTGGGTAAAATGTGTCCATGCTGTCTGGAGGCATTAACTTTTGTGATTTGATAGACTGCATGGGAGCATCCAATCTGTCTGGTGTCTCCTGACAACTGAGCTGCCTGTCCTGGATCTGGAATGTGCAAATCTTGCTACCAAGGCTCCAAGTTCTGTTTGGCTCAGCACCAAGGATGATATTACTTCCTGGGGTCCCCTTACCTGGGCCTCTTCCTCACTCAGATCACCTCAAATCCCTCTTGTGATGATGAATTTTCCCCTCCCATGACCTGTGTACAGCTTGACATAGTTACATCAACACAGTCTGACTCACCATTCCCAAGCAGGCCTGCTTATAGCCAGAACTCCATCTTTGGGAAGCAGGAATGGGTTCAGACCTGGTTTTCCCTCTTTTCAGGTGTTACCATTGGAAAGTCATTGTGGCTCTTATAGCCTCCCCAGTCTTCCTGCCTGCTCCCTGGGTGACATTCTAGCATCTACCTCTGAGGATGTGATCATGCATGTTCACCCAAAAGTGCCTGTATTATCTGGGAAGCCGTAAGTCTAGAGTCACATGTTTCCAATGCACAAATTTATAGATAGGACAATAAGAAGATAAGAAAAAAAAATAATACCATCAAAGCAAACCTCAATTCCCAAGGGAAACATAGGAAAAGTCTCTTCTCTTGACTGCACTTCCACCTGTCCACCATGGGAATACTGAAATGACTGGTTCAGAGAATTACCCTCCCTGACATAGACCTCCCAATGTTTTCTCTGAGATTTAGAATTGTCCCAGGTGCCTCCTCTCATTCTTTGAGGTTGTCACTCCACAAGAACTTCCAGCTCTCCCAGTCTCCTGGTTGCCAAGGTCTCTAGCCCCTCCCTTATACATGAATCAGATTCAGTGTCTGATTTCTAAGGAAAAAAATTGCCAAATGTCATGGAATATCCAAGATTAAATAATGGAAAGTCCAAATTCTGTATGTGTCCATTACTCCAGCCTCTCCCTCCTTCTGTCACTGCTCTATCATGCTCTTTATAGGAAATTAAGCTGACATAGCACAAGATTCCCCTGAAATTTCCTAGGAGCAAAAAGTATAAATAAAGGACAGAAAAGCTCTAAGACTTACCCAAAGTGGATCCTGACATTAAGGGACATGAACTCTGAGGCAGATCTTCCCAGCTGACCCTCAGCAAAGGCCACAGTCCCAGCCTCCTCCCAGACATGGGAGAAGAGGCAGCAGCTGAGCTCACCTGGGTTCTGGTGCTCAGAAACTGTAACTTTATCACTGCAGAAGTCAACAGACAATTAGGGAGGTACTGTCATACAGCATTTAACAGCTAGTGGGTCTTCAGACTCTGCAGCCTGCTTTTCAACCCACCTCTGCCCAGGCTCTTTCCAGCCTCACTGGTCTCCTTCCCAATATCCTCCCTGGCAAAAGTCACAAAATCTTTCTTGGAACTCGAAGGATTGGCAAAGTGCTCTGCAACAATACCTCTAATTCAGGTTCTCAGGCCTTCAGAGATGAGAAAGCATCAGTAGGCCATTGTTATGGGGCACAACTTAAGAACAGATCAATCACCACTGAGAAGTCCAAATTTGAGAGTCCTTATTAAGCAGGCTGGCTGACTGTCTCAAAAAATGCCCCCCAAAATGGCTAATGGCAGAACAGCCCCAACCACAGGGTTGTAGGGATTCTTACACCAAAAATCACATCAATTATAAGTGTCTGTTGCTATGATTTTAAATTACAAACTAACATCATAAGATCATTGACAGAGGGGAAATGGGTAACCTAGGTACAAACTAAAGAATGGTTATTAATAACCACATAATTACTGTTTACATGGTACATTGGTTAGGAGCAATAGAGATCAAAAGAGATCAATTTTTTATTACATAGGAATTGTCATTTTGTATTGTTAAACAAGTCACATTAAGTAACTGATGCTGGGTACAGAGGTTTGGTGTTCCCATGGGAGAAACTTATTTCCTACATAACATGGAGACTTATAGCAAAATGGAGTCTGTTTAGTCATTTCCCTTATAATCTGGCCTATAACATTTTTATGGAGGCAGATCTGTCATCCCATCACACCATGGGTCCAACAGAGACCACCAGAAACTTCTAGGAGCCTATGGGACTCTTGGGTCATCTGATAGAGACATGGAGATTTGTACAGCAGGAATTTGAAGCTTCCAAGTGGTGATGGCTTCTCCACAATGAGGGAACCTAATTCTACTTCTGGTGACCAAATATGTGGAAACAGGATCCCACAGTCTGCCCTCTTGAGGCTGCTCTTCAGTTGTCCCCAGCCCAGGGATGCCTTGAGAAATCTGGAGACATCTGGTATCATACAGGCTAGTCCCCTTTCTCATACAGTGGACCAAGTCTTGCTGGGTGGCAGGCTGGACAGTGCCTTCTTGTGGCAGAGCTGCCTACAACTTTCTTCTTTCCCTGTAACCTTCCCAGTGTCTCTTTTTCTTCTGATTTCTCACTGGCAAGTCAGTATGTAACTAGACAGAGTTAGGCCACTTTATCAACCTGAAAAGATTGGTATGTGAAATATTAGTCTCAGATATTCATAAAAACTTAAATCAGATAAACCTCTGAATAACATCTGTGAAGAACTGGGTAACAAGAAAATGAAGACATGATCAAAAGGTGAGATGTGATTCCTATGTAGCCAAAGAAAATTATTTTATCACCTTTATTACAGAGAAATGTCGTATATTATGATAATAACAATCACCATTCTTGCTGTGGAATATACTCTTTGCTACTATTTGCTGTTTTTCAAGTAATATCCACAGCAGTTTACCTCTTTCATTCCTCACATTAACTCTTCGGTGCAGGCTTTGTTACTATACCCCTTGTAACTTGGAAAATCAGATGCTCAAAATGATTAGAAACTGAGGAAGTAGATCTGCGTTTTCCTCTTTTGGTCCTTTTAGTGGTGAAATACACAGAGCACTCTGTCAACAAAATACAAATGTACAGAGGACTCGGTTGTAATGACCTTTGGTACACACATTCATATCTATGTTGTTTTTTCTTATGAGGAGGATCGAGGGAAAAATCCCCCTTGAGATTACTTTTTATTGAGGGTAATAAAATGAGTACTGTAGTTCATAGACTGTTCAGAGATGCTTGAATTAATTCAGAGAAGCTGGAAATATGTAGGTGGCTGATTTGTATATGCCTATGTAATAATATTTCTAAAATATACAGTGGCTGGCTCTGTGTTTGCTTCAAACTTTACAAAAATCACAATTATTTTTTACTTAAGGGTGTAGTAATATTTTTGTGGTTAAAATTTGGATAAGTGGACTGGGGATATAGCTCACTTGGTAGACTGCTTGCCTCACCAATACAAGGCCCTGGGTTCAATCCCCAGCATCGAAAAAAAAAAGTCACATATGCAAAACTTGGTCCCCAGGGTGGTAGAGGAAATTGCTATAGATCTTGAAATGGTGAGGTCTAGTGAAAAGTCCTGAGGTCTTTGATCAGGTCTTCAAAAGCAAACTGGAAAACCCCAAACTCTTCCTCTCTCTCATACTCACCTTTGACCTCGAGATTGGGGAATCCCTTCAATATTTCTCACATAATATTGTGCCACCCTTCACAGGGGCCCAGATAAAGGGGTCACTTGACTTTGAACTTGAAATATAAGACTTAAATTAAGCCTCTCTTTATTTCAAAAGTCTATGACAGATTTTTAGTTATAGTGTCACAAAGTTTACAATTAAACATCCATACTGGTTTATATTAACTATGAGAAAAATATATAGAATAAATTTTAGACAATATATTTACTGATATAAAAAAGAGGTTAGAGTCACTGTGGAACAGACTAATAAAGTTACAATGTTTATTAAAATGTGTGCATTCTCAACTAATAATTATATTGACTCAATTAAAATTTCTGTTAACACAGAATATTCATGCATAATTTTGACTTGGTTGACACAACCTGTTCTGTAAATTGCAGTTTGTCTTACAACACCACTAGATGGCAATGGTATCTCTAAAACTTCACTTAAGAAATCAAATGGTCTCTGCCATAGCCAGATATTCCTGGCAGGAAATATGACCACTCATATTTACTGCTTGATATTAAGATATGAAAAATTGCAAACCCAAAGTAGTGTGGCCTGGGGAGAGGGAATGAGAGAAAAGACTACAAAAATCTTTTCACAATACATTCTTTCCCAGTAACAAGACAGACCATGGAGAGGAGACATCCATCAAGTCTGGAATGACAGTCTCTGGAAAGAGACAAAATCATTAAATTTTCCCCAAACAAATCATTTTCAACATACTGACCTCTGACCCCAGACCCTCCATCTGGCCCAGTAGAGATAAATCTCAGCTGGTCATGGTGGTGTATGTGTCATGAGCAGCAAGGAGGAGTCAATGAGAGTAAATTTGGTCCAAAATCAATCGACTTTTATTTGATGCTGATCACACAATTATTTGTAGTTATTCTAACTTAGTCACACCAATACCACACATAACTTAATCACTAAATTATTATAAGCTCTGAATAAACAAGACTCACTCCTTACTGATACCCATTCCTAAGGTCCACTCCTGTGTGACATGTCTTGAATCCAAGGGCAGCGACTCCCAGAGGTCAGTCAGGAAGACAGCTCAGGAGATCTTGCTGGGGGGCTCCCTCCGGCTGGAGTCCTGATCAGCGAGGATGATTGGAAAGAGGAAGGAGAGCGGGGAGGTCCTGGCAGGCAGACTGGGCGGAGATGTCTCAGGCAGGATGCACACGGGCAGCTCCGCTGTCACTTCCACAGGAACATCTCAGTCATGGTCAGGATGATGGATGTTCCAGAAAGCAATGAGCAATTCAGTGAGTCCCCTTCAGTCTTGGCGCAACACTGGCGTCATTGGTGTAAAATGGGGACTGGAGCTAGGCTTATCATGAGTTCTTTTAAATCTTTTTTATCAGACCCTGCCCAGCCGGTCTTGGTCTGAGGGAAGTTAGTTATCCTACTCAGGGTCAGCTGCACGTGTCTCCATTTTGGGGGAAATGTCAATCCTGTCTAATCCTATCTAGAGGCAACACCACATCATTACCTCATTACAACAAAAGCAAGTTGTTTTTTGCAAGTTACACAGCACAGGTTGTTTTTTGTAAGTTCCACAGCACAGAGTAAACAAGTTTTTTTTTTTTCAAGTTACACAGCACACAGAATGTCACATATTTAATTTTGCTCCTTACAGTATGCCAGTAATTCCAGCAGCTTGGGAGATTGAGGCAGAAAGGTCATGAGTTCAAAGCCAGTGTCAGCAAAAAGCAAAGCACTAAGCAACTCAGTGAGTCCCTGTCTCTAAATAAAATATTAAATAAGACTGGGGATGTGACTCAGTGGTCGAGTGCCCCTGAGTTCAATCCATGATACCCCCACCAAAAAAGTTAAATCCCAGAAATTGCTGACCCTAGATTTCCATCTCACCAAGTAAGAACAGATCTCAAATTTCTGAGTACCCAAATGGACAAAATCATTAATTAAAGTCAACTCTCAGTATAACCTATATAATCACAAACTGTCCCTTTGACTGGAGTCCCATTGGAAAATGGGTATATCAAAAGTGTGACTTCATTCCTGATTAAAGGCTTTTGCTGACACATCATGTTTGCATGTGCCTTGGCCCTTTTGTGCTAATACTTGACGTGTAGTTAAAAATTAAATTCTTTCTGATATCCATATTTCACAAGTTTTTCCTTCACTACAAATAAAATCCTGGAAATTTTGGTGAAAGCCTTTATATATTAAAGGTATTTATAGAGACGTATTTTACTCTTGGTGTTTAACAAAATGTCTAAGCATCCTAAGTATCTTCAAATTGCTGCATTTTTCTTCCCCATGATTTAAGTTATTAATTTTTTTCATGAAATCTCTTGGGTTTAAAAATCAACAACACAGGTATCTTCTATGTGGGTTCTCTGCTATATAAGTCCTGGTAATTTCCCTCAGTGAATTCCCTGTAGTATGTATAGTGACCTAGCTGGGTTGTAATGCAAACAGATCACTCAATGGCTTAAAAATACATTTAATTTTGACTCACATAAATAAGTATTAATTTGCAGGACAGAGGAAGGATAATTTCTGCTCTTTTTGATCAATTCCTTCTGTCTTAAAAATTAGTATTCACTTACCTACACCCCCCAAGCCTGTTATGGGGGTCATCTGCATTTCAGTTCCAGAGATTATAAGAAATCAAGGAAAATGAAATAGAAAAATTTTGTGGGCCAGGTCTGGAAGTAAACTTTATCACTAACGTGTGGGATTTCTCAGACAGGCTTCCATTATTTGGTTCCCCCTATATTAAGAAGAGGCTGAAAATGTGGGCTTTGTGTGCCCCAAGAAAAAACAGAGGATTTTGGAACACATAGATTCCCTACCATGCAGATTTTTTCCCCAGATGAGTTTTCTGATGTTTTGTGAGGTATGATTTTATACCACAAAATTCAATCAATTTTATCTCAATCATAAGGTTTTTTTTTTTTTCTTGTGAGTTCTCTGGAGTCTCCTGGCATCTGATTTCTGCTAAAGGCTTTTCAACATGCACCACATCAAAAGGGATTTATCTCTTTGTGAATTCTGCAATGGGAATAGGGATGCCTTTACACAGAAGCATTCCCACAATTATTGTATCCAAGGGTTCTTCCCCTTTGCAGTACTCTGATGCACTTAGACTTCTGTGTAAGCATGTTTCCACACTTGCCACATTCACAGGACTTTTCTCCTGTTTGAGTTCTGGTATGTGTGTGATGACTTTTGGAGAATGCTCACTACCTTTTATCATGTTTTCAGGGTTTCCTTCATGTGTGAAATCTCTGATGCACTGCGAGCACCATCCTTGGGTCATTTTCTGTACATCCACTACATACAGTGCTTTTCTCCCTGTGTGGATTCTCTGATGGTCCTAAGGCCTGACAAGTGGATGAAGAATTCATCATGTTGGAAGCATCCATGGTAGTTCTCCCTATTTATTATGCATTATGAATTCTGATTGGTTAATGAGGTTTTTCTCACATCCAGTGTACTAATAGGTTTCTCTTCTATGTGTATTTGCTAATGTTTTGTGAGGCTAAACTTTTCACAGTAAGTTTTCTTCCCTGTATGCTTATTTCCCCATAGCTATTATATTTACAGAGGATGGTTCCCATGTGAATATCAAAAACATGGCCTCCATGTTGAAGCCTGTTTCTTGCCCAATATATTCAAGTACTTGCTGCTCAATTTGCATCTTGTGGTGATGAGATGTACATGAGTGTCAAGGTATTTCCCAGTTTTACTATGAATCATATGGTTTATCTTCAGCATAGATCTCATCAGGTAGAATATGGAAAATTCATAATGACATAAATTAAAATTCTCAGGACTATTACTTCACAGTACATATTATTCATCATCATGAGTCTTTCAGCTCAAATTAAGCATATTTTTACTTCAAGTCTCATCTGTTGACATTCTGCCTTTGATTCTAACTTACCACAAATATCCACGTGTCTTTTTTTTTTTTTTTTTCCTCCTCTCAACTATCTGGATGTTTGACAGGAGAAGGGAAATACATCCATGAGCCATAGAAGAGCATTAACTGTGAAATAAAAATGTACAATTCAAGAAGTTTCTTCTGGACTAAGTAATGAAAATAATATAAAAATGCCTAAATAACATTGGAATTGTGTTTTTGTTTCCACTGATTTAATAAAATGAATTGCAGTAAGTTATTTTCCAATGTTAAATCATGTTTTTACTTCATTCATGAAAAATATCTGTTACATTATTCACTAACTTGTTTGTCATTGTTGACTAAGTTCTTACCACTAGCTCTTTGCTTTTCACTACTTTTATCTACTTTATTCATATAATACGTAAAAGTTTCTCATACTGGGATATCTCATCATTTTGTTTTGGTGATATAAGGTTCTCCTCAATCAGTTACCTAAGTTTCAGGTGAGAGCACTTTGTCCACTAAACAGAAATGTGTCTTAAGGACAGGAATTGCAACTATGCTCATTTTAGATTTTATTCTACATGTGCAATGACTCTAGGCATTTGGAATGTGTTTAAAAAATAAAATAAATTTCACAACAATAGATTTAGCCTCCTGAAAATTCATGATTAACCAAATTTATGATGCTTTTCTGAGCCATAAAAGCACACCAAACTTCAGTCCACCACTGTGTGCTCCCTACTCTGATGATATTAAGAATTTGTTTTCTGCAACTGAGACTGTTCAACATCTTTGAGAAGTGGGTTTCTGATTTCTTCTCAGGAAAACAGGCAAGACATTTTCCTGCCAATTTCTGGTACATGCAACTTTGCTTGGTAAATTACTAATTTTGAATATTTCATTTTGCACATTAGACTGTCAGTTGTATCCTAGTTTTATCGAAAATGGAGTATTCTGCCCATTTCTCATTCCTTGATGCTTTAGAATGTTTTTTACAAAGAGAAAGGGAAGTTATTTCAAAAAACTTTTGTGTCTTTCAACAACAAAAAATGTTGGTTCACATGACTTTGGAACCCAGACTCTATCTCCTACGAAACCCAGAACCATCCCTTCCACAATAATAAGCTCAAATTCTTCATCAATTTTATGATTCCTGGTGTCAAGGCATGAAAGGCTCACTCCTGGAATTTTTTTGCATCTTCATATAAAATCCCTAAGTGCTGTCCTATATTTACATGACTTGATTAAGTTTTTAAAATTATCAATTTTAATTATTTGAAAAAGATTTTCAAATTTTTATCTCAATAGTAACATCTAATCTCAAATCTCAATTTCATATTTACCTATGTGTAATAGTAAATTTTAAAAAGAGTCTAAAATGCTATGTCAAAGTAAACACTTAATAATCTTTTCAAAACTGTCTTCTGTGATCATTTTTGATAATTTTTATGTTTCATTGTCTCTCTTCAGCTAATTCTTTAAATAATTCTTATTCAACTACTTATCATTTTCTTGTTTCTCTCTAAACAGAATGTCAACAATTTGAAAGGTAGATACTTTAAATTTTTTATTGTTTGTTCTATTTAGTTATGCATGACAGCAGAATGCTTTTTAATTCATTGTACACAAATGGAGTACAACTTTTTACTTCTATGATTGTACATGATATAATTATGCCATTCATGTAATCTTACATGTACATAGGATAATAATGTCTGTCTCATTTCACTATCTTTCCTTCAGCCCACCCCCTTCCCTCCCTTATTTAAGTCTACATAATCCAATATTCCTCCACTTTTCTCTTATGCCCTCCCCCCATTATGTACCAACAACTGCTTATAAGAGAGAATATTTGGTCTTTGGTTTTTTGGAATTGGTTTATTTCACTTAGCATGATATTTTCCAGTTCCACACATTTAATCTAGAATGCCATAATTTGATTCTTTTGTATGGCTGAGTAACAGTCCATTGTGTACATATACTACAATTTCTCTCTCCATTCATCTGTTGAAGGACACTTATGTTGGTTCCATAGTTTAGCTATTGTGAGTTGAGCTGCTGTAAACATTGATGTGGTTGCATCACTGTACAATGCTGATTTTAAGACCTTTTAGTATAAATGGAGGAGTAGAATAACTGGGTCAAATGGTGGGTCCATTCCAAGTTTTCTGAGGTATCTCCATATTGCTTTCCAAAGTGTTTGCATCAATTGCTGTAAAGATGGATACTATTTTGATCACCAATATTATAAGTAAAAGTTATAAAATTATCCATACATAAAACCTGTTTAAGATGTGCTGAAAGAATAGATAAAAGTGTAAATAAATGTCCAGAAAAGCAGTCCCTTTAGAAAGGAGGAAATTAAGATACAGGATAATATTGGGAAAGTGAAGAGCAGAGAAAAAGCTACAGGAAGAAAAATGTAGGCACCAAATTTAGGGTAAATACAAGAAAATATTCAGCAAAAAAGTAGAGTGTATGTGTGAGAAGACTCACATTGGATATTGCACAATGGATTAATTTGATGCATTTATATGAGCTCTTCTTAGAAATCTACAGGAACATGGTGTCCTTAGGTGAGAAGTGACTACAAAATGCGTTACTTTCTTTTTTCTGATGACAAATATACAAATCCTTTATCAGATTGAGTGCTGTTTAAGTGTAAGATATTCATTCATTCTGAAGTATCACTCCTCTGTAACAAGACATGAAAACTGATGCATTTGTTGCATCTGAAACTTAGGTTTCAGTTCTGAGAAATAGCAGTAAAAAAAAAACTAACCAAAACAAAACAAAACTTCACATGCCTTCCACTGTTGGGCCCAAAGTCTCCTGGCCCCACTGCAAGGTGTACACTGTCTGACCAGGGAGGCTGTAGTTTTTAAGTTCTACCACCAACAGCTTTTCTTCTTTCCCCAAGATAAAGATCAACTTAGGATCAGCACAGTTCCCTATTAATAGGAGATAATGTAGGCCAATTGCCAAACTGCCAAGCCAGGTCCTTTGAAGAATGAGCACAGCTCACACTCAGGAACCTGCAACAAATGCATCAGTTTTCATGTCTTGTTACAGAGGAGTGATACTTCTGAATGAATGAATATCTTACACTTAAACAGCACTCAACCTGATAAAGAATTTGTATATTTGTCATCAGAAAAGAGAAAGTAATACATTTTGTAGTCACTTCTC
Organism: Sciurus vulgaris; assembly: GCF_902686455.1. Taxonomy (NCBI): domain Eukaryota; kingdom Metazoa; phylum Chordata; class Mammalia; order Rodentia; family Sciuridae; genus Sciurus; species Sciurus vulgaris. The sequence continues at coordinate 7,419,045 of NW_027632454.1, forward strand.
ACCTAAGGACACCATGTTCCTGTAGATTTCTACCCAAAGACTATATCACACTACAGAGACATCTGTGCATTATTCACATCCACACAATATTCCCAGGTGAAGTTCACAGCCACATCTTTGAATGAAATCATTTTCTGTAACAGCATACTTCTCCAAGTCTTCATCCCTGGTCACAAGAACAGAACTTAGGGAGTTCTCTCATTTTGGGGTTCAGCTGTCTGACAAAAGATGTAGTCATTGTACTTTTATGTGGTGGGAGAAAGAAATATATCACAGAAATATGTTGTGGTTATAATAATGTATTCATTAATAAAACAGCATCATAAAGTTCTAGTTCATAGATCTAGTTTTATCCTGGTTTGTAGAAATACTACCATGGCTACAAACTCTCTGAAGATATTACAATATTGTATCAAGGCATAAATTTATACACACACCAGGAATAAAGTGTTGATCAACTGATTGACACATAATTTCCGTGTAGCCTGGGACAAAAAAGGAGAAGAAAATGTAGTTCTTTTTGTACTGTGTGGATGCCCTTGACTGTGAAAAGTAAAGCTAATAAGTTTATATATGGGAACATATGCTCCCATGACTAAAGCAGTAGCAGAAATCCAACCACAAGCACAGAGCATGGCATATCAGTGGAACTGCAGCACCAACACAATAGTGAATGACCCTGAGTTGAGAAAAGAGAAATGCAGCACAAAAGGAAATGATATGGAGCAATTATGTTTGTAATATTAAAAACCAACATTTTATTCTCCTATAAATTCAATTATATGGAGATCAAATCATGTTCATAAGCATTCCCAAATTTTCTTCCCACAAGTCTAAGTATCACATGTGTCTGCCTTCACTTGAACACTGTCACATCCCAAACCACTAGGTATTGTAAGAACAAGCAAGTTACATTACCAGATGTGCAGTTTGACAGTCATCTCCTAGAAAATAAATGGGTGAGTTCTTAAGGGAGGGTCATCAGTTAGACAGCAGAGTGACAGGTGATAACTGTGATTATGCACAGAGCAGTGTAAGTACAGAATAGGGAAACAATAGAAAAAACAGGTAGGAAGGAAGAGGACAGAATAAATGAAGGAAAGAGAAACAGGTGAAACAGAGTTTGGTATAAATATTCTGGGTAGGGAAGAAATAAAGGAGTTTAATTTTTAGGTTACTTACATGATTACTGCTAGTGAGACACTGGTGAGGTAAAGGAACATTGGGAAATGGAAGCCAATGATGAACACAGAATTGGACACATCATATTTGTATTGTCTGAAATACAGCATGTGAGAATGTCCAGTTATCCATTGGATTTATGATGCCAGAATTCAGGAGAGAGATTTAAGCTAAGGAGAAAAGTTTTAGAAAGAATTTTTCAAATATTTCTAATTGATAATAATGAATAAGAGGAAACTTGAATTGTAACTAAAATATTGAAGAAGAAAAAGAGTGAGTCAAGAATCTAAGGAAATACTGATATTTTCTGATAGAGGTAGAAAAATAGACTGCAAATACAAAGAAAAATTTTTCTGAGTTTACTTTATGAATAAGTAAATATTGGGATGTCTACTAACTGAACATGTTCATAATTTTATACAGAGAATTACATTAATTACTCATGAAGACATTGAACAGTGATTTAAAAATCTTTCTGGGTTCTCTGTTCTTTATGTAAGAAGCCTGGACATCATGACTCCAACAATACAGAAATAAAAATCTTCAAAATGTGAGAAATGAGCTATGTTTCTTGGGTCTGAAAGTGAGGAGATGCTATGCCAATGTGCTGTCCTCAGGATTGGGAAGTCAGCCAACCCTGGACGTACAGTTCTGTGATTACAGTCACTGAGAGGGCTGAGTCGGGAGAATTGCAAGGTTGAGGATAGCCTGGGACACTTACAAAGATACCTTCTCAAAATAAAAAATAAAAAGTGCTGAGAGGCATCTCAGTGCTAGGGACTCCTGAGTTCAGTTCTCAGTACTAAAATGAAGATTGGGGATGAGAGGGCAGAGAATAGGAAGTGATGCAGATGTCAACTTCTAGAGATTCCATGTGGATGACAAAATTAAAGTATATGGGGGGACAAGCTCTCAAGACCACCACTGTTGTAATAACTCCAAGTGTTCAACAAGGTAACCACTATAAATCTGGAGAAAACTCTTCTTATCTGTATATCAGGAGTGGAGGAAGGGCAAGTTCTTTTGAACATGGCAGTGAACTCTTCTGAGCAAGGCTTGACTTCTGGAGAAACTACTTAATCAGAGTCAGCACTGGTATATATATTCAAGTGTGACTGACCTGGGGAAAGAAAATGCCCAGCTCCATGTCACTCCAGTCATCCTGTTTCTCCTAAGAGTGAAGAAAAAACTTGACACACATTGGTGAAATTTGAAGTACATTGATAAAATTCATGTGTAGGCTCTTAACTATTCATAGAATTGTAGGGCAACTCTACTAAGATCTGACTGTGTCCCTTAGAGGTTTATATGTGGAAACCTAATGCCCAGTGCAATACAATTAAGATATGGGATTTTAGTAGTCCTTTAGACCATCAGGATGCAGCCCTAATGAATGGGAATCATGCCATTGCAAATGATTCCAAGAGAGTGTCTTGCCCCTCCACCGGGTGGGAACCTAACAGGGACTATCTGTGAAATAGGCCTCACCACACACCAACTCTGCTGGCTCTTAGTTTGGAGCTTACAAGACTCCAGAACTGTGAGTAATAAATTTCTACTTTTGTAAATCCCCCAGGTTATGTTACTATATTTTATTAGAGTAGCACAAATGAATAAGAACAGCCTGCCCTTTCCTCATATGTTACGACTACTTTACTGAATGCATAGGTATAGCAGTTTCTGTTACTTTCTATGCCATTTTGGCCTAGGAAAAAAACTGAAAATCACTGTAATTGACCAAAAAACACATTTTGATATGACAAGATATTTATCAGAACCAAAAGTAGCAGGGATGTTAAAATTATCATAGGCTATTTTAAAAGTCTGATTAACATAAAAAGCATTCTAGTGGATAAAGTAAATAACATGCAAGATCAGACAGGGAAACAAGACCAAACTATAGACTGTCTACATAAAATTTACTTTAAATATAAAAATACATATGCCCCGGTGTGCTGCATGCCTGTAATCACAGAGACTTGGGAGACTGAGGTGGGAAAATTATAACTGGAAGATCAGTCTCAAAAATGTAGGGAGAGCTTGTCTCAAAATAAAAAAAAAAAAGGTGGAAATGTAGTTCAGTGGTTAAAATGACCCTGGATTCAATCTCTAGTAGTAAATACAAAATTTTACTTAGGATTTAAAGTAGATTCATAGAGAAAAAAAAATCTCATGCCTATGCTGATATCAAAGAAGGAATAACTGTATTTTTATAGGCAGATTTCAAAGTAAAATTATCAGGGACAAAAAATATTATAAAAGCATTATTAGTTCTTTAAGAAGATGTAACATCCCTTAACATGCATACACCTGAAAAAAAACTTTTAAACTATGTGAATCAAAAACAATGATGGGGGACTTCAATGACCATTTGTGAGAAATTGTGTTAGTCAACACTTTTGCTGCTGTGACTAAAAGACAGCAGGCTCCATTCCTTGGGGATCAAGGGGAAGCAGAACATCATGGCAGAAGAGTGTGGAAGAGGAAAGCAACTCACATGTTGATCAGAAAGGAGAGAGAGAGAGAGAGAGAGAGAGAGAGAGAGAGAGAGAGAGAGAGAGAGAGACTGACTTCACTTTCCAGATACAAAACATATACCCTACAGTCATGCCCCCAGTGAAACACTTCCTCCAGATACAGCACACCAGCCTTCAGTTACCACTCAGTTAATGCCATTAGGGATTAACTCACTCATTAGGTTATGGCTCTAACACAATCATTTTCCCTCCAAACCTTCTTGCATTGTTTCATAGGTGAGATTTGCAGGACACTCCACATCCACACCATAACAGAAATGGACAGATCTAGCATCATAAAATCAGCAATAACCTAGTTCAGCTTGCCAACATGATCAACCAATTGTGTGAAATTGAATATAAAAAACAAAGTCACATGCAGCATGAAGACATTTTGGTCAACATTGGAGGCTATAATCCATGGGATTATAGCACAGCTTGGAAATCCCTGTTGCCTGGTGACACATCAACTGTCATGACATCAGCATAATGCACTGCTCATGTGATGTGGTGATCTTGTGTGAATGACCTGCAGTGCTACCAATCATAGAAATAAGCATATAAGTTCATGTATGGTGCATAGCACTTGATAGTGATGGTAAATGATGATGTTACTGGTTAATGTCTACTGTAGTTTCCTGTTACAGTCTACTCCTAATTAAAAAAAAAATGAATTTATCTGTAAAATAGCTTCAGCCTGTTCCTTTGTATTGTATTTCTTATATCACTGTTACCATAGGAAATAGTCCCAGGCATTATGGTCCCCTAAGACTTTCAGTGGGATAAAATGTTGAAGTGGAAATTAGTGATATTGATGATCCTGATGCTTTATCAGCCTAGATTAATGTGTGTGCTTGTGTCTTGATATTTAACCAAATAAACTTAAAAAATTAAAAAGTTAAAAAAAGTATAGAGAACAATTTATTATAGAATGACAAAAAAAGAGCATATATTTTGTACAAATACATATTGGTAATTGTGTTTTAAGGTAAGTATAATTACAAGAGTCAATAGGTTAAAATAATTAAAAGATTTATGAAAATAGTTATATTAAGCTGAAGTTACTACTGAAACTTTTTTAAAAAAATGAACTTAGCATGAACTAGATAGACATAGTGGTACACACCTATCATTCCAGTAACTCAAGAAACTGAGGCAGGAGGATTGTAATTTTGAGGCCAGCCTGAGCAATTTAGTAAAATCCCACTTCAAAATAAAAATTAAAAAATCCTGGAATGCATCTCTGGTAGAGAGCTCCTTGTTTCAACCCCTAGTACAGCCCCCACATGCATACAGTGTAGCCTAAGTGTGCAATGTTCATAAAGTCTGCAATAGTGCACTTTTCTCTCTGTGATTTTTCTTGTCTACTTACCCCTCTCATTTACTCATCCAGAGCAACTTCAGTCCTGAACTGTACCCAACTCAAAGGTCACTATTTTGGAGGGACAGAACTGTACTTCTATTAACAAAAGTTTGCACAATCTTCTCAAACTCACATAGAACAATTACCAATACAGATCAATTTTCAGCCATAGAACTCACCCTAACAAATTTAGAAGAATAGAAACTATACAATGGCTGCACTAAGACCACAGAAAAAAATAAACTAGACATGAATAACCAAAAGGTAACTAAAAATATCCCCAAATACTTAGAGTTTGAATATCATACTTCTAAATGAATAATAGATAAAATGAGTAAGATATTGCAAGAAAAATTTAAAATAGGTTGAACTGAAAATGAAAGAATGTAATGTCTACATTCCATTCAATGCAATCTGCATCAAATGGTGGGGACTGTTTCCTCCATGCTGCTTGACAAGTTCTGAGGATGGGGAAGGGCTTGGCAAGGCCACCTTTCCAGGAAATTGTCACCATCATTTCTCCTAAGAATTGGGTGTTTTCTTGTAATTATCATACTTATAACTATGCAACAGCAAATCATATTCCCTGCATTGTTGTGATAAGATTTAACCTCAATGAGTCTACGGAGCTTGGGGAAGGATGAGGAATGCTTTGAAAAATGTACTATATTATATACAATAAGTCTAAAAGCAGAGAGTTTGAGGAGTTATTCAGAAAACCACAGTTACAGGAATTGCTTGCTCTTATGCTGACCACGCCTGCCCAGTTAATGCTTTACCAGTAAAGAGCCTCACAAACAAAACAGGAGACTTCTTTTCCCCACAGTGCAAGGACCAACCTACTTACAGGATTGGGGGACATTTGTGGTATCCATCTAGAGGGAAACAAGCAAATAAGTATAAGGACCCACCTCTCACAGATCCACCTCCTCCCTATGTAGGAGTGTACAATGAAAATGGTGAATGAATAATATTAATGGTAAATGGAAAAATGCCCAATATTTGTCCTTCCTTCAAAGACTTGGACATCAAGGGCCAACCTGGAAATGTAGGACTAAAGAACAAAGAAACAGGATATGCAAACAACTAAAAAAAATTACCTTAAGATCAAATGCCCTCATTGCATGTTAACTGGTTATGAGTAGTTTATGCTGGCTTAGGTTTCACATATGTATTAAGTAGGTAGTAACATAAAGAATATTAAAATAAAATATTAATTTTCAATAACATAAAAAATATTAGGATAAAATAAAACACTCACACTGATTGTTTGGCAGTGAATAACCTAACTTAGTTTTAACTGAGCTTGTTTAGGTAATAGAGTAGACATTTAATGTTAATCAAAAACATAATAATATGAGCTAACAATTAAGTACAAGTTTTGATTAGCAGTTCAGTAAAATTAGCTTAAAACAAAATAGAGTCCTTACACTGACAAAAGGTCTGACACCAAATGGTAAACAAAGACCAGTAAAATGAAAAGAGGAAAATATCTTTCACTCTAATATGCTTATGTGAGTAACATTAAGTAAATACAGAAAGTTGACCTTAATGTATCTGCTATATGTAGATTTCCATGCTGAAAATCATGGTTAGTGGTAAATCTTGTGGCAATTTTTCTATAACTTGTATCTTGTTTAATCCTGCTTTACTTAATACTATAAAAGAAGAGCTAAATTAAATGTGAGCAGCACTTGCTTCGAGTTGCTCCAAGGGTTTGTGTTGTTCCTCTGCACCAACTCCACCCATCCTTCAGGGAACCCTGGGACTAGCTCCTGGCAATCAAAATCTCAGCAAGTTATTGTGTATATCAGCAAATTAAGTTGGACTCTAAAGTTTTATGAAGTAGAAAATGATCTACCCAGAACAGACAAAAGATCAAAGGAGATGAATAAAATTGGAGTAATTGCCCTACTGGACATCATGACTTAAAAAACCTCAGTAAAAAAGATAGTGAGTGCTAAAATTTCAACAAGTACTCACCCAAGTTTAAATATTTCCAATGTTCTGATATTAAAAAATAGTTTTAAAGGGGTGATTAGGTCCTAGGGCTCTTCTCTTATTAACAGGATTAGTGATTCTATAAAAGAGATATTGATGAGAGTGTAGATGAAAATATCCATAAAATAAAAGAGCCCAGAGCACATGAATATTATAAAGAGTTAGCAATATATGGTTTGATGGAGTTAAGTTTTTGTAGGAGAGTTGGTATGTTTAAAATGAGCTTATATGGACTATTTGGACCCCTCAAACCTCATTGCATCTTAGGAATGGATGGTATATTTGACTAAGGACTATTTCTCCTACCTGGTGCTGTAAAACAGTAAGTACACCAGTTTTTCCATTATGTAGTGTTAATTTAACATCCTAAATGGGAACCAGTAAGACTTCCCAGATCCCTTGAATCTTCAAGGCTGAGATGTTGTTAGGGACATACTATTGTCTGTGCCAAACCCCATGTGTAGCACAGACTGGAACATGTCACAAAGACCTGTGAGCACATTCCAGAGATGACTGAGCTTCAGTGTCAGAAAAACAGTGTTAAGAGAACAAACTCAAGAGTAAATAAGCACTTTGTTTGACCTAAGTGTGGCAAGATGAAAAACCCTACCTCCAAAATTACAGTGCCTGACATCCACAAATCATGCAAAACAGAGCATGTCACATTTCTTTAAGTTTATCTTTTCATCTTTCTTATAAAGTATAAGTATCTTGTCAAACCTTTCCTGAACTTCCAGAAAGAACTGTTGGGATAGCTGGAGCATCTGCACAAATTTAGATGCCACATTTGGAGATAGAGATGTTGTTCCCAGTGGCTTGAGACCCCACAAAGACCACCAGAAACCATGATCAATGCAAACCACAAAGAGTCATTTATTAGCAAGTTCAGCTCGGTCCTCCATGCACTCAGTAACTGGTGACACTAAGAGGCCCCCTGGCCCATGTTTAGCAGGGTTATTATAATGAAAGGCAAGCAGTTTTACAGTGTTCTTTTTGATTGGTTAACATATAAAATTGTATACAAAGCATGTTACTCTAAGTTCTGGGTCACCCTGACCACCGAGAGGAGGGTTGTCATTATTTTTAAGTTTGCTTTTGTGCCAGCAAACTTTGCTTTTGGGTCAGCCACCTGGCCTTCACAGATAAGAGACAAAAATCCTTTGCAGCTTTTCTGAGGGATTGTGGGCAGTTTGGAAAGAGCCTCATATTTACACAGGCGCGGGCTCTTTCTATCTTTTCAGAGCCAGTTTAGGATATAAAATATCTTGGAAATAACTTCAAAGGGCTACAAAAAAAGTGGGAATAAACACCACTGTATACAGAGCCTGTCAGGTGTGACAGAGTAGTCCTTAACCCCAGACCACACTTTCAAGTCCCTCAAATAGTTTACAATTTCTTGGCTGTTGCCTACCTTCTCAGTCTATTTTACCTCTTTTGAAACCTGGTCCAAGCCTTCCAACATCACCCAGTCATTAATATTTGATAGCTTTTAAATAAGGTACTATCACTCAAATATTTTTCACCCCAGAAAGGAGGACCAGCAATGGTTTGGGCCATGCAAATGTAGAATTTCTTTTCTTGAAGTCTGTTTTCTGTGCTCTTGGTTGCCAGTAAAATGGGTCAGGCCAGAGAGGTGTTCCTCAAGGTGGAGCTCATAATTACCGGATGCTCTCCTTCAAACATTTTAACACACTTTTCTTAAGAAAATGAGATCATAAATGTAAGCACTAATCTCCTTCCTGGAACTTACTGTCCCTAAAAACTAGGTGTTTTATAAACTGTGAACTCAAACTAAGAATGTTATCCATGCTATAAAAGTACAGAATGTGAGCAGAAACTGCTTGCTTAAGACAAACCAAAAGATCCCCTAATACAAAAGCCGTACAATAAGACTGTCTTTAGGCCAATGTTATGATTGATAAACTAAATGTCACATAGACTATTGAAAGAATTTTTTATGGCAGAGCTAAAATGTGAACTCACCACATACCTCCCATATATGTATTGCTTACAGACCTACCACTGCCCTAGGGCCATCTTGAACTGAACCACATTATTCATGGAGCTTCTGGAACCAGCTACTTTTTTTTTGTACCTAGAAGTACATACCCAGTTTCTGGCAGCACACCACATTGTGACAAAACAAACATTAAAAGTACAACACAAGCAATCTTTTCTCCCATCCAAGACAAATGAATCTCAGCACCAATGCTGCCCTGCTGGATTCAGCATAATTTTATGTCTGACACCTGCCAGTCAAGTTTCACATGCCTGATATCTATCCATATTTCTGTCCCAACAGCTGTTCTTCCCAAACTTCCCCAAATTCTGCAAGACTTCTTTTCACCCTAGCATGTACTTTCAAAGACAAAGAATGCAAACTCTGGGCCTGCAGAGAAGAAGCACAGAACTTGCAGGGTCCAGAGTCTCTAGGGGGAACCTGTGGGACTGGGTAGAGCCACGTGTGTGCAGAAGGGAATTATAAGTGCTTCTACCATGACTTTGTGCTTGTGCCATCATAGTGGGGAGACTACATTTCCTACAGCTCTGTACAAGGGAGGTTTAGGAACAAAGGGAGGATGATTTTGTATACTTTCTAAGTTTAAATTTTCAGCACTGCTGCCTAAACACCAAGCTGTGTTATATCACAACTAGTCTCTATCCACCTGATGATCACATGTAATTAAACATTTTAAAAAATTTCTGGATTGACAAAATGAAGGAAATATTTTATGAGTGTAGATGCTTGACTGTGAATACAGCATTTGACAGCAGTGATTTCTAATAGCTTTCCTTATTACTACTGATCATTGTATTATGGTTTAAATTCACCTTTAGGCATCAGATATGCTTACCACAGCATTGAAAATTTACAATGACTGTATTTACCTTTAAGACACTTAAAGAAGTCATCAATATTGAAACTCACAGTCCTTTAAAAAGATGCTGGATGTCAACTACTAAAATAATTTGTGCACATCACTGGGATTATATGCCATGGTTGGACCATTAGTCTTAGTGTACAGATTGGGATAAAATGTCTGGGTCACAGGGTGGGTGCATGTCAGCATAATTTTTCAGGCAGTTGCCTCTAATGCTCATTAATAATATTGTTACTCTTTTGCAGGATGCTTACACTAGAATTTAATTATTTGTAATGTGTCATTACTACTAATTGCAAATCACAATTTTAAAGTCATTGAGAATTCAAGCATTAAAATTGTACATTTCCTAGAGGAGCTTCTGGTTTTACATCCTAAGTAGTTTAAAAAAAATTAGTAAAATTGATAAAAATATTTTGAAACAAAAACAACTATTTAAATTCCCTGTAGGGAAGTTCAGTGGCAGAGTGCTACATAGCATCCTTGAGGTCATGGGTTCAATCCCCAGCAAACAAAAATAAATGAATGAACAAACAAAAAAAAATTGCAAAAGTAATTCTCTGGAAATGATTCCAGAGATTTACAGCACATGAGAAAATATTTAATCAAGAATATTTACTATAATTCAGTATGAAATTTGAAATTAAGTGGCATTTAAATACAGGCTGACTTCATCTTTTGATTTGCCACACATTAGACTGAGAAAATATCAAAAATAATCCTTTGATAAACTGTTACTCTCATTTCAAGAATTGCCTACATAGCACTCACCACAACATTTGCTCCTCTTGACTCAGTGGTGTCTCCAAAAAACTGTACCTCTTGAAATTCTTATCAGCAATGTGTAGAAACCTGAAGACTGAGTCTTTAAGGTGTTAATTGAAGTCAAATAAGATCATAAGGTTAGGGTCCAGATCCAAATGTACTGGTGTCTTAATAGAAGGAGACATGCCAGGGATGCACAGAGAAAGAAGGGAGACCATGTGAGGATGTATCAAGATAGCAGGTCTCTGGAAGCCATGGAGAGGCCTCAGGGAACACTAAAGCTGTTCACACTGTGATATTAAACTTCTAGCTTCCATTAGCATAACAAATACATATCTGTGATTCATACCCCTGTCTGTTTTATTGTGAAAATTCTAGCAAACTTACATGCCCATCATATACATATCCTGTAGCCACCTTGATGATCCACTCCCAAAATTATCAGATAAAATAGAAACTAAAAACTGGCTTCAGGTGGTCAAATTATTAGATAAAAGAAAGAAAAGTGAAAAAAATGAGCCCCCATATAATCTCTGATACACAAAGAGTGAAATTTTAAAAAATTATCAACATATGCATATTTTTAAAAGGTCCACAAATTTACTCAGTTGGAGGGTGAAACCCAGTAAAGGTTAAAAGAGGTGTATAATTATTCTGGATTCTTCCTCTCAACCTCTACAGGAAAATAGATTCAGCCTTCTAGTGCCAATCTCATAGGTAGTGTGTATTACCAGAAAGGGAGACAGCAAATCTCACTCAGTAAATAAAAATCACATTAGAGATAATAAATTCAACACTATAACCTATAATGAAAAAGTCAATTCCTCCTAACATATGCTAGAGGAATATCAACATCAAACATATAATCTCTTCAGTGCAATCAAACATCATTCTTGATTTCATTACTTATGGTCTGGACACTTACTTTGTTTTGCAGTCTCCATGATAATGCATTGCATGTTTCATTATTGTGATCCAGTTGCTTCTGGTGACAGCATATGAGTAGAATTCTGACTTCAAGGTGTGATTTTAGCACTAGTTCCAGTCAAAGAAGCAAGTTAGTGGGATAAGAGAAGAGGTTCAGGGAGAAATTTTGTAAAAGACCATGTGTGTGGTTGTGGTACCCTGGTCAGTCACAGACATTGCTTGGACACCAGTACTTCAGCAGTTTGGCAGGCATTGGCAGAGAGACCTGAGTTGTAGTTCTAGGTGGACTGCTAGATGCCTACCACACTGTCTTGCAGTTACAACTTGCCCTGCCTATTGGAAACCCCATGCCAATTGATCAGAAATGCCACCAGGGCCATGAAGAACAGCTCACCTAATGTCATGGATAATCATTTTTCTGAGCCAGAAGGGGCACAGGATCTCAAGCCTCAGTAAATTTGGGGATAAGTGTGGGCTGTAGAAGTAGACAGGTGGCACTCAGTTTCCACATCCACCACTGATCATCATGGTGACTGGAATAAATTACTTCATGCCTGTGCTATTTATTGCTTCATGGTATAAATTTATTTTTTTCTCTTAAAAGTCCCTTTTCTTCTTTACCTTTTGTTATCTGTAATCCCTATATATACTGGTGTCTCTCAGTATTTGTTTTAGTCAAATTTTTATCCCTGTGTGTGTGTGGGGGGGGGGTTGTATTAAACATTATTTTCATTGTGATGTTTTCACCACAGATCATATTTGGACACAATTTTCTACAAATATATTCAGATTAATTCTTTGCACTTATGTCAGAGAGTGTGTTTTATCAAAGTGTTCAGACCACCATTCTGTAATCTTCTCCTAGTTGAAGATGCTTACAGAGCCTCTGATCTGAAGCAAGCTACATTGGCCTTGATGATCTTTTGTAGATATATTCCAAGGTGATGTTTTTACATGGGAGATTTAGTAGTTCATGTCTTACTCTATGATATACTATACTTTCCTATCAGGTGCTTCGAATAGTGTATTTTTAGCATTATTCTGATACAGATACATCTTCTTTTTGCAGGTTCCATACTGTGAATTATGCCTGTTTTCAAATTTCTCTTGTGATGAGGAAATAACAAATGCTGTTGGTTCTTGATTTTCTAAACTCATTCCTTTATTAATTCCCCAATGTTTTTCAAGAACCTCCTAAAAGCTCCAGAAGCATTCACTCAAGGCTATTCTTTCCACTGGAGAAGAGCCCTAGATGTCAATCTAGTGCTGGTTTTCTGAATGAGTGTCACTATCCAAGACCTAAGAGAATAAAAAAAGGATGAGTAGTAAAGTTTAGTGGAGGCCTTTTGACTTTGGAATCAGGCAGAGTTGATCCCAAATCTCAGCCTAACTTTGTAATGGTCATGCAGTTTTGGATACGTTCCTTTATATCCAACAGTTATATAAATCCTATTTATAAGAAAGTGCACAATGATACTGAGTGACAAAATGTAGGCAATTCATCCTCCTTACCTGTATCCACAACCTTGATGATATGCTTTTACTTCCACTCCTGTCAAAGTGCAGAATCTCCCAATCCTTGAATCTGGGCTTTTCTTATTTGCCATAGCCCATAAAATGTTGTGATCATGAAAATGTATTATTTGACTACCTAGAACAAAAATTCCTTGAATGCTTTTGCTTTTGATTTTATAACCCTGTCATGAGAAGAAGCTCACATTAGTCTTTTTGGAGGATGAGATATTGTGGGAAGGGGGAACAAGGTGTGAAGTTGAAAGTAAGCACACTCTGTGTAGTTCAGCAACCTTATCAACCAGTAGTTAATCACATGCAGCATTAGGACCTTAGCTGAGCCAGTCTACATTTGTGACCAGTCCAATCATGAATTAATAAATTTAAGTATTTCTATCTAGTGATAGACAACAAATACATTCATTATATCCAGGATGCCAAGTTTCAATCTCCGATGTCATAGAAGTTATCTGGCAAAAAAAGAGGTGCTCGAGAGGGGCGTATTTTATTTTCTCCTAATTTCATTTTTAAGGTGGGTCTCTTTTTAGATGGCACTAAATTACACCAAAACATATGCAGACATATATTTATATGATTGGTGCCTAAATTCTCACAGTACCCCACATCACAGGAGGAAAGAGGCATCACAGCCTGGCCATGAGGTCAAGGCACAATTACAAAAGAAGATTTTCTTTCATCTGTTAAAAAGAGAGCCTAATCTGTTGAGATCTGAAGACATGGGACTTCACCTCACGGGGTACCCATCTTCCTTTGTTTGCTATATGATATTTGATGTAGAAATGGCCCTGTGCACAGTATCAGGTGGGGTGTCATCTATGGCTGGACTCTGCCTGCTTGGAGCTCCCTGCTCTCTCTGAATCCAGCACCTCTCTTGGGCTTTGGCCCTGAGGAGAACTACTAGTAAGGAAGTAGAGTCCAATATCTTTAGCATAAAAAGGAGGGTTTTGGGGCCTTCATCTCCCTGAAGTCAAGGGAGCCATAGCTCTGCAGACTGGAGTGTGGTTGCTCTGAACTGAGATGTGTCAGAGGCCTAAATAGAGGGAGTTTTGAAGACAGACATTGAGATATATATGAATATATTTTATATATTTACATATATATTTAAAATATTTAAATAATTTATATTTATAAGTGTATATAAGTATAAATATTTCATTAGTAATTTTATATTGGTTACATAATATTCTGGATTAATAGAGTTAAGTTATTGCAATTGATTTCACCTGTTCTTTTTTATTATTAATATGAATGTGAGAAAATCTTCAATTATACTTGTGACTCATATTTTATTTGTGTTCATTGCTGCCTTAGGTGATTGTTTCCAAGTTCAAAACTCAAACTGCCTTCTGATAAGACCAGAAAGCAGAACAGTTAAGTGAAACTTTAAAGTAATTGTCATTATATTATTTACATTTAGGAATAAATTTATATTTAACAAATTTATATGACCAAGGTTGACAAGATACAAAGTTAATGCAAATATCCTCCAAGATAGGCTAGATCTGACAACTTAGAGAAAGCCATGCCTTAAAACCCCAATGCTCTGGGTTCAGTTTCAGAACCAGAAAAAAACTAAAAACAAAAACAACAAAAACCCAGGCAGACACAATGGGTTATGACTGAAATCCCGGCAACTCCAGAGGCTGATGCACAAGGATTCCAAGTTGGAGGCCAGGCTATGCAACTTAGAAGCATATTGCTTCAAAAAAAAAATTATATATATATATATAAAGGATAGGGGGATGTTTCCCACTAATAAGATTGTTGCTAGTTTCAGTCCCTAGTACTGCAAAAAGAAAAAGAGAAAAAAAAAAGCAGTAGTCAAGAACCCCAGTCATTCTTTTCTTATTCATTTCTTGGTTGGATGTAATCCACTGTCACTCAGACATTGGCTCACTAGGCTCAGATTCAGGGGGCTTGGCCTGAAGCTTAGTACAATCAGGATCACGTGGGTGAGATCTGTCCAATCCAGCACACGACTTGTGAAGAGGGGGTGGACTTGAGCAGTCTGGTGTGGCTTTTGTCTCTGGAGCCCACCGTTCTTCTGATAGGTCGCTACACTCACTCTCCTACTCAGGTTTTCCAGGTTGCTCTGCCAGGAAGGTGCTGGAAAATCCATAGTAAGAACATTGAACACCGTGACAGCTAGGAAATGGTGAGTGTGTGGTGGGTACCTTGAGACTAGGGAGGCTGTTTGGAACTGGAACAACTAGTCATGGTGGAAACTGGAGATGATGGACAGGGAAAAAGCATGGTGAACTGCAGAGTGTGCAGACCTGAACCCTCCCCTGGTGCAACTCAGCTCTCAGTGCACTCTGGTTCTGCTGGTTTGGTGCGGGTCTGCTTTTGGGATCCTGCACAACTTTTCTGATCACTGCATAGTTTCTTCGACCACTATGTGAAGCCCCATCTAAAGCCCCATCTGGGCATCAACACCCCAGCGGCCCAGCATCTCCAGATATTGTGTGGTGATTATCAGGAAAGAATCCCAATGCTACATGTGGTGTTGCTGCAGGAGAATAGCTGTGCTGCCGGACCCCAGCTTCTTACTCCGGAGCTTCTACATGTATAGAAGCAAGATTCAAATCCAGAAGAAGCCTGTTCTCCTGTCTGCCTCTTCTTCAGTCTGTGAATAAATTTCTGAATTTCAAGCTCCCTGTCTACATTGCCTATCCAAATTCTGCGGGGGCGCCTAGCACATAAAACTCATGCCAGGGAAGTGTGCCTGGCGCATAAAGACCCATGCCAGAGGTTGGTAATCTTCCTCTGGAAGATGATAGCAAGGACTCGTCATAAGTTGGGTGCTGCCAAGGCCTTCCCTGGAAGACGATAGCAAGGACTTGTCGTAAGTTGAGTAAAGTTGGAGCCCCTTCCTCAGAGTGTTAATCTCTCTTCCTTTTTTGTTTTTCACCAGAACTCACAATATTACACGGATTAATCATGTTTAATAAAGTTCTTCGGTTGAAGGATGATGGGAACACAAACAGTTCATATGAGTTAACTCAATTCCAGTAAAATAAAGTTCATTTGTTTACACAAAGCACTAATATTCCTATAGGGAATGGTGGACATTCTGAAGCAATATGTCTTGTGATGTTTTTGCTAACTTTTACAAGACTCCCAGACATCTAGTTGCATATAAGTGATTCTCTTAGCTTCAGTGATCAACATATTTATTACATCTGGTTTCTTCTGCAAAGTAATGAGCCTCCCACAGAAATACATTATATTTAGTTCAAAAGAAAAGTTTTAGTTCTTTTAGATGAAGATTTTTTACTCTGAAGATAATAACTTGGTTCTTAATAGTATAATATGATTTAACATAGCATAAACATGTAATTATAGTCATGAAAAATTAATAACAAATTACTAGAAGTTATGATTAATCTTAGCAGTAAGAAATCAAATAGAAGTTAAACTTCAAGGAAAAACAGGTGGTATACAACAACTTGCTTTTGTAAGTTTCAAGTCAAGGATACTTCATTGTGAAAAAATGTCAAGTAAGATAAGATATTACCAGATGGAGCCTGTTGGCTAAATGCCCAAATCCTTCTTCTGTTATCTATGCCCTTGAAACTTCCTCCTTTATTCTTAGTAAGTTTGTAAAGGGTATAAAAATTGCTGGTAAATTCAATAAACTTGTCAGCAACCTAACACTGACCTGAGTCTGTGTGGTTGCTGTCCATCGCCGACGCTGCGCCGCCTAATCACTCGGGGCTTTTACACTTCAGGCCATCAAGGACCCCTGGACTCTGCTGCTTGGGCTGGTCCCCGGCAGTTTGGCGCCCGAACAGGGACCTGATTGGTAAGTGTCTTATTCTTTTCTTTTCTTTTTTTCAGGCGGTTGGCAGCTAGGATACTGCCCGGGGAGCCGCGGTCCCCTCAGTAACAGAGACTGAGAAAGAAAGGGCAGGGATTGGAAAAAATGGGTAATACAGCATCTAAGGAGAGAACTTTATTTCTTGATATAGCAAAGCATTTATTAAAGAAAAGAGGTGTTACAGTAAGTTCTTCACAGTTACAAGGCCTTTGATTTTATGTTATTTGTTTTTGTGTCTGATGTCATGTTTTGTCTGTATCAAACTGAGCATTCCTAAAATTAAAATTTAAAAATGGATCCAAATACTTTTATTCACGTGATTTAAAAGGGTTCAATTTAAGTTGGGTAAACTAATAAAAGTGAAATGTCTTCAGAAATAATTCGCAAGTCTCTAAGTAGTCAGACTAATGCAATGTTGATGTTAAACAATGTCTAATATCAATTGTTTCTAGGACTTTTCTTCAACAGGAAAGAGACAGCAAATACTGTTCAGGACACTTGTCTGATATCTTGGTTTTTGCAGAATAAGTAAATTAAATTTAACATGTATAGGACTACTCAAATGTGTTTGTAAAGACATCTGATTAATTTGCAAAGTTAAAATGCTAATTGTTAAATAACATTAAGTACTTTTAACTCCTTAAATTCCATGGGGTATCATACCTAAACATTATTGGTCTTTTCATAGGTTGGTAAACTAAAAAGTGTTTAAAATTGCTTTGTGTCATTACTAAAAACAAGGTTATTAAGAGTTATGTCCTAACAGGTAAAACCCCAACCCGGAGGATAAGCATTCCATCTGCTTCCTTATCACTGCCCCTGCTCCCCCTCCAGGTCTGCAAAGCTCCAAGGAGCTCTTAGGTTTGGATTTAGAGTTACCATCTCCCCTCTCACTGTGTTTCAGTTAGAGTACTATAAACAACAAGGTATTTTATCTTGCTAAAATGGAGTAATTTATCTAAATTCAGAAATTTCATGAGAGTTGTCTCAGAATGTGAACAAAAAGGTGTCGACAGGAAGGAAAGAAAAAATAAAAGGTTCTGGGTATGGATATATATTTAGTAGAAGGAAAAAGGAAATGTTTTTGGGTAAGAAAGTGATTGTGTGATGACATGAGGGTCTAAGTAAGTGCTAAGAAAGTCTGTGTAAGTGAAGAGAAAGTTTGAGCAAGTTTGTGTGTAACTAAGTTGGTTACAAGTATGTGAGACAATCAGTTAAAGCTATTTAAGGTTTTTCCTAAGGTAAACTACTAATGTTCTGATATAAACTGAAGTTTAATCTATATGGTAAAATAACATGGTAAAATAACAAGGATTTGAAACACTAATTTACTCTTAACTTTGTGTCTATTAAGTTTTATTCTTTAAAACAATTAGTCTTAAAGATTGGGGTGTATACAATTGTGGTTGAACAACTGTTGTAGAGTATTGTACTGTGTTACAGAGTCTACATTTTTCTTTAGAGGCTAAAATTGGTAAGATAAAAGTGTCAAGGTAATTGTGATATGGTCACTAGTTGTATATTAAATGTGTTCATATTTTCCAGGTATACAAGTTTTAAAGCAGGGAATTTATCAAGCGCTGCTATTCTCCAGAATAAACTTGTCTGTAATGGTAATCTTAAACTTAAGGAGTACATTTTATTGGGGATTTATTTTTATCATTCAATGTTCTATTATGGGACCTATTATCAATAAGATATATGTAAAATTGGTTACTTATTTCACTGAGATAAAAATTTAAATGTAAATGTATTTCTAAGAGGTAGTGACAGCCTGATTTGTTTAAAGGTTCATATAGTAGAAGGTGAAAGCATTTTGCTACACAAAAGAAAACTTA